>NC_133769.1:224126623-224277618 GCF_003597395.2 Chelonoidis abingdonii
TTTGCCAAACAACAACTAAACAGTCTCAAGTTTTACTTGTAAAAGCCGCTTGATTTAGCTGAGTTCTTTACTCATCAAGCGTTGGGCACTGAATGGCAAACAGATTTTAACCAAGTAATGTTAATAACCCCTAATCTGTTTTTTGGTTTTTAAATTTCCCGTTTAAGTCAAGATGAGCAACACATTTTTGGGCATTTTATGAGTAACTGGCTATTAAATTATTTTCCGTTAGGGGACAAATCGTGGATACTGCGATAGGATAAAACAAAATGTCCATGACAAAGCTAAAGTCCACAACGCCACCACACGATTCACCTCAACCGGAGATCAGAATATTTCTATCACCGTGGTAACGAATAGGGCGAGACACGGTAGAAGCAAAGGAAATTTCACGAACCACTGGGATTTTATAAAGTACGTAATCCGTGTAGTGTCAAAAAGAGGTGCCGCATATGCTTGGTTAGGGACAAGCGCGAGCACATATCCGGATCCGGGGATTCGGGATTTACGATAGGATTCATCACCATACAAGGATTACATTACTCCTCGTCTAATAGTATTTAAGTTAAAGGATTCATACGATTTGACCAGAGGGCATTTTTAACCACGATGGTCATCAGAGAGTCCTGTGTTGAATAGCAGAAAGAACCACACCGCACCCCCTCTTGGACTACTCACACACAACTACTCCTCTGTTTTCCAGCATGAATGCTCCATTAACAAATCGCGCGCGCTGCCTCTCCTAACTCTCTATGGTTGTACTCTCAACGCACTTTAGTTAGTAACGAGAAGCCAGAGGATACGGCTCGGGTATTGTGTCTTGGGTTATACACCTAACTAGCAAGTATGAAGGAGGAAACACCATTGCACCAGGCGGGTCTGGGTCTCTAGTGTGCAAATTGTCTTTAGTATTAATATATTCCTAATTCGTGAAAACTTCAGCCAAGCGTTTTAATCATATGCAAATGCTTCTTTTGCCCTTCGATTTATAAAATACTTCCACTGGTTGTGTTAATTCTTAAAAATCGGTATTTTTGTGTTGGGGAATGACAGGATGTTGCATCATAGAAAAGATTAAGTGTGTGAAAAGGCCATTGGATTATATATTTTTGCCGAGTCCACAGCTGGCGGGAGACACGCTCAGTGAAATTTGTAAACTTGAAAGCCACTCTGCTGCTACTAACCCAATAGAAAGAACTGACCGACTGTTAAAAAATTAGGTTTTACTGGGAAATTTTACCCTCAAAAGAAAGATTGTGAGAACGAGAATATGAACACTTTTGGTTTGCTTTCAACAGAGTGAAGATAAAAGAAAGTTATAGGCAACGTCAGGCCAGTGGGAGGGACGGGACGAGGACTATTCATTTTCGGACACTCCAAAAGCCGATTCACCGGGGCTCACCAATGATTCAACGAAGTTCAAACTCTCACTTGACTCCAGAAAAAGGAAGGACGATGAAAGAAGATGGGGAAGAGGACACCACTGCCTCGCTAAATCCTTCCAAGTTTCTAGTAACGTACTCACATAGGGGAGATGAATTGATAAGCTCTCACATTGGGCTAAGAAGCGCGAGTCAATCCCCAACGAAAGCAGAAACGCACCGTTACATAAAAAGGCAAGAGTGCACCAAGTAAGGCAAGAAAGTTTTACGTTTGACCGCAAGCCCAATGTATTGCCGCAATTGGCTATTTGCCTGGCCTTAGGTGGACAATAAAAACCTTTTTGTGAAAACTTGCAGTAATTCCCTCAGTCTGAGGTCTAGTCAGAAACCAGAAGGGCCGCCTCATAAGACTGCCTCCAACGTCATCGCTACACTATGCATCTCTGGTTTGGTGCCTGGTTCCTTGGCTAGCGGGGCTGTCGAGGCTAAAGCGGGATACTGGGGGAGTGCCCCCAATGAAAATTCTTTTATGGGTCGGACTAGTTGGAGCAGCAAAGGGGTGTGGGATTAGTCAGACCCTCTTTATTAATTTTCTAAATGCTCAGTGTAGGGTCGACTTTAGCCCCACCTCCAGGCCCACTTCTGCTATTACTTACACTTTTGAGATGGCTGGTTGTATCCCTGTCCCTGCTGGTCATATCCAATCTTCCATACATGTCACACCTGCAGATCTTACCATATCCCAACTGGAGGACTTGTACTGTATTTTAAAACACACAAATACTGAAAATAGTAGAATGGACTGAGGATAAAAGAGAGCTTAAGGCAGTTCCTATTACTCTCACATTAGGGCGCCCGAGAGAGCTTACTGGCGCCCCAATGAAAACTAGGTATGGACGCCCACCATCTGGACGAGGAGGGGAGCGGACAAGAAATCTGAGGCTCTTTGCCGACGATGCGGAAGGTTCACTCTCGGTGACACAAGTACAGCATCAGGTTTACAGCCACTATGTTTGACATAGGGAGAGAGAGGACTCAGAGAATGAACATTTCACTGAGGTTTACGATGTTGGGGGGGAGGAAACTGGGAGAGAGCTTGTTCCTGAACCCACACCAGACATTGTGTGGACCTACAGACATTTGGGACCTCATGAGCCGATACCTAATCATAATTAATTTTTCAATAAAACGCTCTGTTGCGTGGGAATAAGCTGAGTACCCCAGTAAACATAATTGTAACGCCTTTCTCAACCACTTCATTAAGCCGTTGCCATACAAATTACAGTCCCTGGCTCCGTTTACGCTGTCAAAGAGCGCTGAGTGATGCTGCAATGTTTGTATTCAATAATACGCTTTTGGCGTTGTCGTTTCTGTGGAGCGGAGCTGGGATACAGAGCAGACTTTTATCTCCGCCAGTCACATGCGATCAAACTCTAGTCATCGAAAAATCCGTAACGGGAATGTGAGCGCTTTTTGGATTAGAAGACTGCTATCCAATTGCCACCCCTTCCAGTGACATGAGGAGCGACGAGTCTCCACGCTGGATCTAGTATGGAAATGCAATTTCATAGGAGAGGCGCAAGGTCGTGTCCCGGATAGTTACGTGGCACGAACAATCCGAGTTCAGATTTTCTGTCACGTAGCGGTTTCAACTGGCAAGTCTATCAGACTCTGGGGATTCCATGCTCATCTGGCAGGTCCATACCCTACCTTGGGGAGCCAAATAAGTGAATCCTGGGTCCACACTTGATATTGCTTCCTGCTAGGCCGCAAGGTATCACTATTCGGAATTTTGCGCGGACTAGCCTTCTGAGGTACTTGAAGAGTTGCCGAAATCTCGATTTTAAGGAGCGGTTTAACTCATATGTTGGGAACTGTCTCGCGTATGAAATTAACGGAGATTTTAATCTAGTAAATGGATGCTCCTTGACTTGCAGATATCACCAAAATGTGTAAGCGGCTTACTTCAGTGGTTTACATCAAAAACACAGATAAAACGCTGAGCTCAAAGTCCAAAGGTAGGAACCGGGGCAAATGAGTAGGACCGTGAGATATCTATTTCAAAAAATGGTTGTCATAATTGTACTGTCTCGGTTAATGGTTAAGAGCTCTGTAATGGCGAATACAGGATTGTCCCCCATAAGCGACTCTCCGAAAATCAAACAGATTGGAATACATACGACGACTAAATTGAGATTATTCGGGAAATGGGATAAGCTTCATGGGGAGGATTGAGGATGGCGGGGTATCTCACCTTGTCAATGGCGTGGAGCAACATTGACCCAAAAGGAGGGATTGTGCAAGTAACTACTATGAAGACTTTATATTTTGTAAATTAAACCATACAGACGGGGCTGTGGGCAATTCAAAGAAACACAGGGGAACATTGGCTAATTCTGATAACAGGGCTTTCGCGCCAGGGGTGCCTACATTCCTGGTCTAAAGTCCGATGCCAGTGGAATACCGGAGATTATTGAGATGTTGTCCGAGAAGAACAGGTGGGTTTCACTGAGTAGAATTTACAGCCGGGAGGAAGCTGCTCAGCGCTGGAAAGGCACCGGATAACCAGTACTGAATTAATTAGCGCATAGCGAACATAAAACCCAATTTTCGCCAAATCGGGCAAAACACCGCTTGATTTTTACAAGGCACGGAGGTCAGTTTTGGAAAAGTATTGCCTCTTCGTACGATTCGAGTAGGCCCAGAGAGTTATATGAGGGAGTTTTTGAAGGGAGGCCCTATATGGAGATATCCAGATAAGAAGATAGGGCTGGACGATTGTAACTGGGTGCAGCGGAGGTTTAGAAATCGGTCTTAAACATCTACGTAAATTGGGTTTTTTATAATGTGTTCGTCAGATAGGACGAGGGCCTTAGACTCTATAAAATGTTGTCGAGATCCCCCGATAGTGAACGCTGCTCCGATGAGTTTCTTGGGTTATTTATCGTCTCTGCAGACTGTATGTCAGAACTTCTAGCTATGAGACCCTAGGAGGAAATAGGTGTGCTTCTCTACTCTTACCCTATACCAGTCGCCCCTTTCACCTTAAATCTGTAATACCTTAGAATAGTCTTGTGTCTTCGTATGGTGCATCACATTATGGTAGTGTAACAGGTCCACTTCCTAAGATTAAACTCATTGGTTGGCTCCTAGACGAGGGCTTTCACTAGTTCATAGCTCCGGATAAAATAGAGGAGAGGGAATACTAAACAATACATATTATACTTCTCAATGCGACAGAGCTCGGTATGTTAACGGGACAGGGATCAATTAAAACATAGACTTAGAAAGGGAAATTTCACCCTCACAAAATCTTGGTGAGAATTAAAGTCTTAAGGACCTGCCAGGTCAATTATAGTGTATTGGCATACTTCTGACAGAGAAGTCTGGCACAAAAAATATGTTGGATATTGCCACATCACAAAATAATTGTGCTCCAACAGTATTTAGAATCATCCTACCAAATTTGGTTTCTCGGTCAACGAATAACAAAATAAAATAGCCAGTTTCAAAGTTAATTTTGGGTAATTTATGTTTCAGACATACCTGTGCACGCATGATTTCTGGGATGACAAGACGAGATTAAGACCACACAAAAATTTCCCCCAGAGAAGTGAGCAGAGCTAAGAGCAAATAACCCCGGAAAAGGAAAAACCCAGTAATCCTGCATTTCTTCTGAGAACTTTTTACTCCTTCCCACTGCCCACATCATTAGGGTGGGGCCCACCCTGCTAAAATAAACATAAAAATGTCTCAAAACCCAGCCCCCAACAACCTAGCTATAATCTGGGACATGGGACTTTCACCACCTGAGCCCTAGTAACTGATCTATTTAATAGTCGTATAAAGTATCCGGTACCACTGGATAAGAGTTCACAAGATTCAGAGGGAGAAACCTCTGCGTTCCCAAGGGGGTTTGCAAGTTTTATTCATTCCCTTAGCAGGGTCATGGTACAAACTGTGACCATCAGAAGTACCATTCCCTCACATGCGGAAAATGCGGGGAATCCGGCAGCTGGCCCCAAAGAAAAGCTTCGTTTACAGCGCTAAACTTTGCCCGCCTTGTTGAACCAATCTTGACCCCAGCACTTAAATTTATCGTTCTGAGTTGAAGCTTTAGGCTCTGCTGGTCCATGAAGAGCCTAGTGGGGGGCCTCATGATGTATACTCGCAGAGTCAATTCATATATTTGGGGGATGGAACAGGACTTTCTGCACAATTGCTCATTTTTATAATCTGTTCTCTAAATACGTATTGTGATAGGAGCTATGGCTATGATTTCCCTCACAGAGTAACAATTTGCATACCGATATCCTGCTATAGCAAATCCAAGAATTCCTATTCTAAAGTTCCAAACAAAGATATGGAAGGCGTAAAGCTAAGAAATTTCATATGCAAAGGTGAAATTTCCCTACAGTAATTTTCAACGAAGTGTAAAACTTTGACATATATATAACTTTCACCCGGCCATTGGGTAATGCACAACATCTAGTAAGTAAGAATCATGCAAAGTAGGCTTATCGCTTATACAAGAAAACACTCAACGCAATTGGGGTATCCATTAAGCTAACAATTAGTAATTTATCTACCTTTATTATCATCACCTCTAAACGCCGAAAATACCTTGTAACCCTCTGTGGAGGGAATCATAAAAAAACAAGAGAAATAACCACCACCAGACTTGGCTTCAGTCCTCATAGCGGTTGATTGCCTTATACCTTTCCCTTTAGAATATGCTGGCTGAGAATTATAAATTTCGGGAATAGACAAAATTATCCATACGAAAGCAGACTTCATATCAGACACAGAGCAGCAAGATAATATTTATATAAATATCATCAGGCTCATGAGAAACTGCTATAGAGCACTTGTGTGAAAAAAGCAAACACTATTGTGATGAACCTAAAATGAGGTCGTAACAGATCAAACCCATCCATAGGTATGAGGGAAGAAAGATCTATAGAATGAAAACAATACCTCCTGTCTATTGCCACACAAAAAATCCGGGAAGAAGATAGTAGGAGGGCGTTAGGCATCAATAACGAGCAGATGGGTGCGAGCGCTTAAAAGACAGATAAGGTTATCTGGCTGGATGAGTGTACAACTGAATTACCTGGCATTCAATTAGTTGTACAAGACCATTAACATCGAAAAAAGCGCTTTTTGTATTATGTATCGAACACTTCATACTCATTTAAGAACCAATAAAGTTCTAACAACTTGATCTACTGTTCAAATACCTTAACATCAGTTTAATTAATGGAGTAGTTGGTGTAGGGGAGGTTAAAATTGAAAATTAAAATAGTAATAGAGGGCGATACAATAATCGCCTTCTCTCATATAGTACGATTAGCGAGTTATTATATTGCATGGAAGTTTGCTGGCAATATCTATTCAGAAAGCCACAAAAGTCAAATGAAGGATAGAGACACTATTAGAGAGAAAGGACCCGTTCAATAGTTTTTTGACTATTCGAAATATCTGGTCTATGTATCTCTCGTGTGTCTGGGATGTATGTGCGTAGTGGGACTATTTGAAGTGCATGAAATGACAAGCACGAGCAAAAATTAAAAAATACTACAGTGATGAACTATAGTGATGATCAAATCTGAAAATACAATGAGTTAAATTAGGTTAACTATTGATGTTCAGTTTTGTTGTTGTCATTATTGAAAAGCTGTGATTGAAGCTATTAACTCAAATTACTTACATTCAGTAAAAATAATAACCAGAGGGTGCAGTTTTGTGGACGTATTCTGGAGTTCCTCACAATAAACAATTAATTAAAGTAATCTTATATTCTGTGGAGACCCACCAGCACACTCCTGGAGGATTGGTAATTTGCACCTAACAAGTTAACACAGGTACCCTATACACTATATTTTCATAAGACAGATGTGGCTGGAAAGACTTGCGCACGTGCAACGAAAAACTGGCCACATGCAGGGCCCTAAAGGAAATGCCGTCTATATGGTTTCACCATTGGATCGTAGGTTTTGGGTAAATGCGCCTATGAAAGCACAGCATTGTATGTTGTTGGTTGTGTTCCTGATTGTAAATGGGAGATGGTTTATCTACCGCTCCATGTCAATCAAGCTGGGTAAAGCTTACTTAAAATTGGGCCATCAGACAGATCGTTTAGATAAGATATACTCTAAGTCTGAGACATAAAGGAGCTTATTTAATAACAATGATATCGGAGTAAATTCCTGTATCAATGACTTATAGTCCACA
This sequence comes from Chelonoidis abingdonii, assembly GCF_003597395.2. Lineage (NCBI taxonomy): Eukaryota > Metazoa > Chordata > Testudines > Testudinidae > Chelonoidis > Chelonoidis abingdonii. Next base: position 224,134,240 of record NC_133769.1, read on the forward strand.
ATACAAGGATAGCCCACTGCCAAAAGAGTTTCAAGCAAAGGTAAAACTATAAATCGAAAAGGTTTTGTGCCATATATTTACCTGAAGAGTTTGCTAATCTCAACAGATCTTTGGAGTACATCACCAGAGGTATGTCTAAAGAGTGGGTAAAGGAAAATTAAGGAGGAAACAAAATAAAATTATTTTCCCTGGTTTATTTTGGCATGCTCAGGTTAATCAGGAATTACTTCGCTTACAATGCAAGTAAACACAATATTATAAACTCCATAAGAAGACAAAAGAGGATAGGTTTAATATTGAAAGCGGGCGGAGAGAGTAGAAGGACGGCCAAATTAAGAAGAAAAAAGAAAAACTAGGGGAAGAGGATCGATTGTAAAAAAAACATAAACATATCAGGACGACCAATGTCTGGGGCTGAGAAAAATTACTCTGATAGTAACTTTACAATCAATAAGATACGCATAATGATTGATAAAAGAAAAAATGAATCAGTGCTCAACTCGAAACGAAAAGTAAAAACCTAAAATGGGCAAATTTCCCTAAACCAGTGTATGTTGTATATATAGGCAGCAATGGGTTTTATTCACTTCTGCAATACCCATCCTGGGCCAAAATTCAAGTTAGATGCATTTCCTACTCTGTAGAAATACTACAGAAGATTATTCTCGTGGCTGCAACCATAAAATCTCGGTTCATGGAAAAGGTTATCTGTGTTTCATACATCAGTGTCATACGAAAGAGAGAGAATTGGTAGTTCATATCATTGCGGAACACCACCTAAAATCATATTTTTATAGACTGAGCTATGTAGGAATAAGGATGTCATCCAAAAAGAGGAAAGTAGTAAATGTGATTATTGGTAAACACAGTACTTACATTACATTTCAATTGTCTTCTGGTGGGTTGCTAACACTTTTTTAAACATTTTCCCAAGAATTAACACATACACATAGCCCATTATACAGTACTTTGATTATCTGAAAGACAAAAATAACATTTTCTACCCCCTTTTGGGGTGCATTGATATTACTTAAAATCTCTTTCTTTTACAAATACCTTGCTGATTGCAGGCAAAACAGAGGAATTACCCCATATTTCCTGTGTTTCTTTGTTGTTGTTTGTGTTATAGGCAGGCCAGGTTTTAATGGCTTCTACTTTTTAAGGTTATGGGAAATTATTCCCCTGTTTAGTTAATAAATCATGAGGTGGTGTACCTCAAGTTTTTCCTCTTATATAGCAGACCAAGCTTGTAATGTTTTCCTGCTGTGTGAAGCTTTAAGTTATTCACTGTAATAGCTGAGAGCTCATTTACCATATTACTTTAAAGGATTTTTCCAAAATCATACACACTATAAGTTGTTACAGGGTACCTACTAACATTACATTTATTTAATATGTAATATTAACAATAACATTAGCATCAATCTCTTAAAGATATCTTTTTATACCATGCCTTTATGTAGCAATCTGTTTGCTGACCAGATATGTTCTTTATTTGCAGTTCTTTTGTGCTGGCAGTTCTCACCTTTCTTTATCAGTTAGGTAATTTGCATCAACACAGGCTTGGCTTTTGGATCAAAGCCATCAGCAGAGCTCAGAGACTCTGTCTTTACATACAGGGATCTGAAAAAAAACACAGCCTATGTGGCTCTTTTTGGAGCCCTAATAGGATTTTAATTCAGCAGCACATTTCATTTTGCATTTTTTTTAAACCCCTTTTTCAATATACACTGCACATGTCCTAGAAAAATGCACATTCTTTTCATACTATGACTTTCAAAACATTAGCCATATATTTTTTACATAAGGTGTAACTTTTGTTCTTAGAGTTTTCAGTACCCTTATAAAAGTGACAGTCTGATTACACAGAGCTATTTTAAGGCTCAGTGTTTTAACATTGCTTCTTTTGTTTTGTGCACCTCACCTCTGCTGTTGCTTCAGAGGTCACGTTAATTTCTTATTCTTTCACTACAGCTCTTATCTGCTATTGTTACAAAAAACCAACCAAACAAACAAAAAGACTTCAGAATCTTTCCCTATTTCCTGTTTTGACTGCCCTATTGCAGCCATGACTTGGTTTTTTATTTTAAAAACATTTAAATGTTGTAAAGATCAAGTGACCCCTTAAGGGTTAATGCTAAACTCCAAATCCAACAGCACTAATTACCTGTGTCTTGCAGAAAGGTCTGTCAGTTTTCAACTTTGAATTAAAGAGTCAATAAAGATTTTTAGTGCATTAAAACAAAACAAAACCAATTTATCTCACACTAGAAAACAGGGTTTTACAACCAGATTGTTGGTTTAGATTCTTAGAATGTTACATATTTCACAGACAAATAGATACATACACATTTCTTTTCCTAACATTTCTTTACACTTGTTTTTGCATAGCTGTTATATATATATGGATTATTTACAGGCATTCTTCTGGAAAAGGGCCATTTTCCCTTTAGAATGGCTGCAAGAGAACCAGAATCTCTCTTTAACATGGTCCTTTTTAACATTTTCCACAAAGTTTAACTGCTTAATTCTCTCTAGCCTCTGTAGAGTTAACTTTTCACTCTTTTTCCTTAAATCACTTGTTATGTCCAAAATGACACCTTTATCACTCAGATTCACCATTTTAAGTATTGTTCCAGGGGTTCATGCCTGCACTTACTTTTTTCTTACTCCTGACACTATTCCCTTAGGGCTTTCAATCTGTTTTCAGTTTCTTTATCTGTTGCTTGTCTGCTTGTCTGGGCCCGATCCTGCTTTTTCCAGTGACCTGTTTGTGAGTGCTATTGTGGTCACTTCACAATTTTGAAAGAAGTGTTCAAGAAAGGACCAGGAAGGTGGGGCTAGTTGAGGAGCCTCCTCTCCTTGCCGAATTGGTAATGGAACACTAAAGATCAGTTTTGAAGCAGACAACAAAGGGAACAGAACAAGGGCCTTTTTGTCCTTGTTAACATGAGATGGGAGTATGAAGGGTTGGGATCGATCGCGGGTTTGGAGAAACGGGTAAAGGGAGCACTCAGTCTGTGGTGTGGGAGAGGAGGCTTTTTAATAAAGATTTTAACTTATTATTGAATAATTGGAGGCAAGTTTTGATTTTGTCCACCTACGATTTGCCTCTTCCCACCACTGCATGAAACAGTTAACCTCTCCTTTGGCCAATTTAGTTTAGGTTGGCCGAGTTTGTCCTTTAAGACGTCCACTCGGTCTTTGTTCCAAGATTTAACAGTGGCCACTGAGTTTTGGATCCCCTGAATTATCTAGACCTTTTTCCAGAAATTTACGGGAGTCTGGACTCTTTACAGGAGTCTGGACCCATCCTAAATACATAAAATAAGCCGGCGTTCATTTAGGGAACTGTCCCAACTTAGACGTCTGGTTACCCATACAGGAGGACTTCACACACCAGACACACATGAAGGAAATTTGCCCAGTGCAACACACAAAAGGAGCCCACAGGCTACTGCCTCAATCGCCCTTGCTTTCACACCAGGGGTTTTACCCAAGTCGGTGCGGCTGCAATTGTGCAGATTCCACTCACTCAGACCGCGGGGACAGGAACCCTTGATTGGCCTATCCCCAGACAGAGATGGCACCCAGACTCAACACTCCCACAAGAGGACGGATAGAACACAGAGACAGGACAGTCCTCGTCCGACAAAACACAGAAATAATTACCTGACCAGATTCCTGATGTCAGATCCCGGGATCCCTACCAGAACAGAGTGTGAACAACAGGTTCGATGGCGTAGACCTCACTGTGGCTGTGCACCTTTCTGCTCTAGTGGAGGACCGCTCGGGCCAAATGCCCAGGTGCCGGCTACCACAGTCATCCTACAAAACAGTCAGGAATCACACAGCCCCAGTGAACGGTTGCCATTCTCGGTGGAACCTCCAAATTGTCAAGTTAAGACTCAGGACTCACAGTTTGTCGACCACTCTGTTTTATTAGCACAGCGCTCTGCTAATACCCAGATAATGTGAACACCATACAGACACAAACTTCTTATTTATACAGATAAAAGGGCAGGAGTTAGACAAAGGGACAAAGAAAGCAACAGACAGGAAAAACCACCTGTGACACAGGCATGCATATCCACGTCCTTACTGATTGGTATCGACTAAGGCTAATACTTTTCCAATTGCCCTTAAACGGCGGTGCAATTGTTCTATGCTAATGTCTGTGTTCCTGACACCTGGATTGCAACATTCCAACAATTTTGCTTAAAGGTGCAGACAACATTTCTTTAATCCATTCTTATTTTTACAATATAATTAATTCTACTTTCACAGCAGGTAAGCTCTTTTGGGCAGGGACAATCTTTTTTATATGTTTGTACAGTGCTGAGAACAATGGGGCCCTGCCCTCTAGATGCTACTGCAAGAGAAATAATAAATAATAACCAACATAACCACACTTGTGAGTTTGTGCTAGACCTTGCATTAGGGTGTTAGCATCCATGCACTTGTTCCCTAGACGAGGCTGTCATCTAGGCCAAGTTGATTTTCTTCTAATCACAAAGTACTTTAAGTGGAGTTTAGTCTTGATCTTAGAAGCTGAGCATGAAATTTCATAAAGCCCTCATACCTGCGTGGCTGCAATTTTTAAAACTCACTCTACACCAAGGCTGCTCCACTCAGGGAACTACCACAGAATGACATTTCAAAAATGAAAGAACATTCTTGCCATTAAACAATCTGTTCCTTGTAATCAACGTGTCTCAAGATTATGAATGTCTTACTAGAGAGCCACAGCCCTGTTCTTTCAAGTGGGAGCTTGTCTCTTAAAATCTGAAACATTTCTTGGAATCCTGGAAACAATGGGTCAAATTTAGTCTGTGGCTTCAAGACACACATTTTGTCTGAAATACATGTGGAAAGTTAAATGCACTAAAAAGTATCTCAAGGCATAAGACAAAGGGATGTCGGCAAGGGTCCCAAAAGGAAAAAAGACTTATAACTTGACCATGCTGCTCTTCTGTACATAGAACTCCTATTGACTGCAGTTGGAGTTGTGTATGAGAAGAAACTACAGAATGGGATTTCATTATTTCAAAATTTTAAACAATCAGAGAGTTAAAAACTCCCTCATACTATAAAACATTACTTAATTAAATGACTCTGATTCAAAGGAAGTTAGGAATAGAATAGTTGGTGAATCCAATTATGTGCTTCCTAATGGACCAGACTATTAGTGTTAGCCTGTTGATTCATTGTTTTAAGGAAAGGCAATTGGACAAATTTATACCTTGTGTGACTCACTTGATTTATGAGCAACAATACTCTTGTATTTCCTAGCCATATACAGGCTGAGTTCTGTAGCTTATCTTCTCAGATAACTCCCACTGAAACTAGTTGTAGAATCAAGTCCTAAATCTTTTGCTGGAATTCCAAGCTAATATTTTGATTGAGATGCTGTTTATTGCTTTAACTTTCCAACTACAGTCCTGACTTCAGACAAGAAAAAGGCATATGGATTGTTTATGCTCAGTTCTTTAAATTCAACAGACAAGCCTTTCACAGCTGGTCAATTACCTATGGCCTGCCTGCCCTTTCATAGTAATCCCTTTCTTGTATACAAGTCCCTTATGATGTGTCAATTAAGCATTAAAAAACAATATGAAGTTACTTCAGAATCAAGATGAAGGAATAACCTTTGTCTGACTGACACGTCTGGTGCTTACTTGTGTTTTGCTTCTCCAGCATAAGTGTCCACAAAAATTAATCTTTTGTATTTGTCTTTATAAAAAATTTAAAATTGAGAAATTTTATTCTTATGAGACTTTTAAAATTACCACAAAAGATTACACTGGTAAAATTAGACACATAAAAATGTCTGCTTAATGGAGATGCAACTCAGACTCCCTAAAATTCTTCTTTAAAAGAACTGGATTGGATGTTTACGCAGTGGAATAAAATAAATAAATAATAAATAAAAAGCATCTTGTACTATTAGCAGCAAAGAGGCCTGTGGCACCTTAGAATAACAGACTTATTGGAGCATGAGCTTTTGTGGGTGAATGCCCACTTTGTCGGATGCATGTACTATTATGTTCACAGATGACATCTCAGTTTTCTATTTATGAGCAACTGTAGAATTATGATTTTGGGATGATCTTACAGTTACTGAACTAAAATTTAAGGCCACCCTGGGTCACTAATTTTATTTCTTCACCAATAGAGCTATTTTTTCCTCACATTTAATCCTATCAAACCAATGTAAACAAATTAATACAGGCTGTAATGTGTCATTTTAGTTATAGCCTGTAGTTGCGTTTACGGTTATTGGGTAGCTCCAATACAGAGGAGCTACTAAATAGCAGGGGTCTATGGAATAAATCTGGCAGAGTCAGCCACAATTCCTCTGGGAGATCTGAAGAATCACATGCCAAAGAGTTTGCTCAGCCTTTTTAGAAAGTTTAGTGTGTGCTGCCCCTACTCATTCTAGTATTTCTTTCAGCTAGCATAACCTAGGCTAAAAGATGTTTTCAGTGTAAGGTATACTCCTTGTAGCCTCTGCTGCTGGAGTCTGTTCTGGAGGTCTGTTCTGAGCCCCAACCTCAGTTTACAGCTGCCCTCCCCAGGGAGAATCCAGGGAAGGTGATGGTGCTGGTGCAAACCCAAATTACACCCATAAGGGGTTAATCCCTTAGATACAGCGGCTCTTTCTGGTACAAAAGGATGTAATTTACATGCCTCTCTGACAGCAGAAATGAATCTCAAGCCCAGTAGCTCTCTAAAATCAATTGTGTTAGAAAGAGGTCAGTCATTCATATGGTCTAGTTAAGTTTGGTCCCTATAACATCTTTGCTGGAATGTCTCCTTCCTCTCTGGATCCTATTAGCAGAAGGCAGGTGGCTCGTTACGGCTTGGAGCGGAATCCTGGAATATCAGTTTGCTGGCTAAACTGCAAGAGTGGGCTCACTGCAAATAATAGGCTGGGAGCAACCGATTTCACAGCATTCCGTCTAGTTTATTCAGTAGAGCATCAGATTATAGTGGCTTTTGCTTCAGTACATTATCCCTACCATGTCTTCCTGTTACATTCCCATGTGCAGAGCCTGAAAACAGCCCTTTTGCAAAGGCAAAGATTTTTCTAAGGACAAATAATAGTTCTTTCCTTCAGTTGACGGATAAAGACCCAAATGGTATGGGTAACAAATGGAACAGAAATAATTTCAGGCATTAATGGTAAAATAACACGGAAAATGCTTGCAAGCACACTTGGCTACACTGGCATTTTACAGCGCTGCAACTTTTGTGCTCAGGGGTGTGAAAAAACACCCCCCTGAGCGCTGCAAGATGCAGCGCTGTAAAGTGTCAGTGTAATCAGGGCGGCAGCGCTGGGAGCGCGGATCCCAGCGCTGCACGCTACACCCATAAGGGATGTGGTTTACAATCAGCACTGGGAGAGCTCTCTCCCAGCGCTGCGGCTCTGACTACACTCACACTTCAAAGCGCTGCTGCGGCAGCGCTCCCACAGCGCTCACACGGCAGCGCTTTGAAATTTCTAATGTAGCCATCTGTCAGGGCAGGGAATTCTCATTTAACTTGCAGCATACCTAAAAGGCTAAGACCTCTCTCTTTTTCTGTATGTCAGTGTCTTTATAGTGTGGCTGTACACAGTCAGCAGAAGCAGTGGAGTTACAGATTTTGGACTTCTTTAACGGGGCCAATCAATTAGATATCATGAGAATTCACTCTGTCTCCATACACAGTTGACAGTTCCCATATTAATCTTGTGGGAAGGGCCAGTTTAGCCCTAATAGTGTTATTTAACCTGGCCATTTAAAAAGTTAAAAAAATTTAATGTAGCCATTTATATAGTGGTAGTAGTCACATCTTTAGACAGCTCATGTTTTGTTTGTTTGTTTGTTTGTTTTTCTAAATGTCTGAAATGTGAATGTTTGGTTTCATATCTGTAAGCCTTCTGCCCCTCTGAGTTGGCAGCAACAAGGGCCAGGTTCAGTATCCAGGGGTTTCATTTCAATAACACCATGCATAACCAGCTCGAGCCCCCACCCAGTGACCTGGGACACTCACATACCACACCCCCCTGGGTGCCTCTAGGAGGCAATACTTCCCCTCTCACAAGCACGGAGTCTGAGTGTAGCAAAATCTTTTTAATAAAGGAAGGAAACAGTGCGGCATCCCACTGGAGAAACACTACAAACAGGGTTATAACAGAAACCATAAACAAAAAAAACCCAACCCCAGGTACGTTTGGCAATGTCCTTTTCCCCTTAGGATCTTAAGTCCAATCACCCCAAAGTCCAGCAACCCAAAAGTCTCTGATCAGTGCCACCCCAGAATTTGAGAGTTTATCTGCAGAGTTTTACCCCCCTCCAGCCTGGGTGGAAAGGGGGGGAAAGTCCACACAGGGTGTTACGGGGCACCTTACGTCAGCCTTCACCACGAGCAGCCTTCACCACAGGAGCAGCTGTGCCACTCCTCTAGCTGTCCCTGCAAACTGCTTCACTCTGCTCACTGTTCCATGGGCTGCTCCAACACGCTGCAAACTGCTCTGCCAGCCACTTAACAAGAGGTCTTCAGGCTCCCCCACTAGTTAACACAGCACTCTGTGAGCTCAATTCAGCTTTTAGTAGGGGAGCCCTGGTGCTGGTGCACCATTGGCCAAACATGAATTCAGCTCAGCAGTCTCTAGATAGACTCCTAATAGAATCAAAAAGTAGCTCTACTCTTTAACATTGGAGAGAGAAGGATGTGCAATTGGTATTCCAGACTCACACCATTAGGCATACACCCCAATCCTCAACTTCTCTCAATTCATGAGGTTTTGGAACCCATGTCCCATGTTTAGCAAGTACCACCCAACTGAGGTTGAGTCATTTCTGTCACAAAGCAGTCCCACAGTTCCCCATTCACACAATCAGGGTGACAAACTTTTTTTTCCTCCTGCCCCAATAACAAAGAAATTGGGGATCCCAGAGCTGTTAAAATCACCCTCCCAAGCTGCTGTGGGGTTATGCTAAGTGCGGGGGGTGGATCCTAATGCAAATTCTTGAAATTCTTTCCACACTCTCTACAATTCACCACCAGATGTCAGGGTAGCGCTCACCCTGACTCTGCTTACACATCTAACAGGCCAGATAGTACTTTTTTTTCCCTCAAGGATTTTTATAACACTTGAACCTCCAATATTTTTTCCATCCATCATGGTCTGAGAATACTCATCTCCCCATCTTTCTTCTTCTTACTTTTGCTTAATCTTCATAGATATTTTCTTGCAGTGACAGTATACTGTATGGTGAAGACTGGTATATTGTTTCTGTAATGGAATTGTAGCAGATGACCTGGTTATTTGGATGTTTATTGTATAAGTATATTGCTTTAGTTTAATGGGGGTTATAAGGAAAAACAAGCAAGAATGTAAAAGAATGGCTCAAGATAAGCCACTTCTGTAGGAGTACTTAACGATTAAGAGACACTGTAAGACAGGTAAAGACCCAAGAACACAAAACATCAAAAGAACTATAGTGAGGTTAAAAAGTGTCCAGAAGAAGACATAGCAGTTGTTCAGGGGAACCAGGCTGAGAAACAGGTACCTGATGGGGTATCTGGAGAAATTAGCCCTGCTCAGGAGATGGTGAGCCTTTAGGTATTATAGACGTGTGTAGACTGTTTTAAAAGGATTTTTTTTCTCTAAAAGTTTAGCTCCTACTGTTAAAATAAATAATATTTTGGTCTGAAAAAAACTGATCACTGTATACCACTGGCCAGAACCGCCCAAAGGGAAGAAACACAGAAGCCAAATGTTTTGGACCTGCTTGGGTAAAAACAATGAATACACAGGGTGCTGTAGCCCAAGATCTGGTCTAAGAGCAGGAGAATTGTGGAACTCCACCTCAGGCAAGGTAAAGACATGAGGCCTGATGCCTGAGGGGTGCCCTCAGATAGACCAGAAAGCGGACAAAGGTGCAGCGACCTCTGTGCTGGTATAGTTTCATATAAACCAAAAACAATAACCACTTCTGAATCAGTAAAAGTATGTGTCATTATTTTGCCTTTAGCAAATCTCTCTCTAATACATTTATATATACAAAAACATAAGTAAAGATGCACATAGAGCACAGACACATACATATTCTCATTTATCTTAAATGAGTGCTTTATGTGACCTCGTTCCAAGAAATATAAACCAAAGACTTTTACTGATACACTTTAAAAGCTGTATACCTCCTTTATATAATTTCAAATGTGCAGTAAGAAATGCCACCTTGTAAAATGTCCTTTTTCAAATTTGGGCATAATGTAGTTTAGAGGCAGGATATAATGGTTTTATATTTGAGACAAGCCCATATAAGCAAATTTCATAATAAGGCTTTATGTTGGCATTTATTCATCAGCGAGATAATGAGTGCAGAGCCTCTTTTTCCCCTGTCAAGTGTATGCAGTGCCAAAAAGGACAAAGCATTACAGCAGATTACTTTACATTCATTTTAATAATGTAGTTTAAATAAAGATATAAAACTCTTTATGTAACACTGACAGCATGCAGCCCTCCTCAAAGGTTATCCAAGCAAAAGTGATAGTTTCAAAGACATACTACTTCAGTACCTTTAGAATTTTCATTTTAGGGTCATTGCTTGATAATCTTGCATTTTTCAGTTCCTGTATTTATCTTTCTTGCAGGATCTCCAAAATTATTAGTCATTCTCCACCTTTTGAGGACTGTTGCTTGCAATTTTTTCTGACATGGAAATCTCTCTCTTACAACCCTTAAGACCACCAGATGAGGCCATGCCACACAATTCAAGGCCATTCCTAAGCCCACTTCTCTTTCATCCTACCTTCTGCCTCATCACCATAAATTCCTCTTTGTCCCTAAAGTGTTGCTTATGAGGATTGCCAAAGACTTATGGCAGGTGAAAGTTGTAGGTCTAGGAACAGTGATTTACCAAGTGGTTTTTATTCCTGGTATTTTCTTAACCTAAAGAACAAATGATTTGTGTCCTATTATCCACAGGTCTCTCACAAAAATAGAAATCAAAATGATATTACCTTTTTTCTGGCTGCACAATAATAGTTTGGGACCCTTGAATGTTAAGCTGCCTTCTTCCACATCCCAATAAAAAGAAAACACAGGCAACATATATGAGGTACTACTTTATAGACTGGGTGCAGCTTCCAGAATATGTACTGAGGATGTGTCTATATGAACAGTTAGTGTGCGATAAACTGGGCATAAATCTATAGCATACTAGCCTGCCATTCACTAACTGTTGATACTGGCACCTCTCACTAAAAGTTCCATCCTGCACTTTGCTCTACTCCTTTTTCAAAGTAGAGTAAATAAAAGTGCCCTAGGAAACTTTAGTGCATGGCACCAGGGTTCACATGGACAGTTAGTACGTGGCATGCAAGTGTGTTGTAGATTTACACACCAACTGTCGCACACGAACTGGTCATCCTGACAAGATCTAAGACTCCGATTTAGGAAAGCACTTATACATATACTTAAAATAAAGCACTCTTCCTGAACAGACATATGTTTGTGAATGGTGGCTGATATTCCTTGACTGATGATGTCCTCTTATTAAGAAGACTGACTTTTAAGAGTGCCCCCAAGTGAATGATTAGTTCTCATTCTCAAGGGATTTTGATACTTGTTCAACTCACTGAAATTGAGAGTAAATTTGAAAAAATTCTAAATCATACCGAGTCATTGACATTAGTAGAAAACTCTCTGAATTCCAGAGGAGCCAATGTTATGTTTTCCAGACCCTACTTTTCCTCCCTTTTCCCTCTGTGATATATGGTCTTGAATTAAGTATAATATACCTGCTGGTTGTTCATGCAGCAGTGCTGCTTTTGTATAGTTAAATTAATATAACTTTGGTGGGAGTTTTTTGGTTGGTTGGTTGGTTATTTTTAGTACAATTTACAAGTGCATTGTTCAGTAACTTCCCAATTACCCGCTCAAAAACACCACAATCAAAACACAAAAAATTATAGCACCATTTGCAAGTATAGAAATAAGTCAGGAGTAAAGTTGCTTGAATATTGTCAAATAACTTTTTATTATTAATTCAAATTCTGAATTCTTAGTACAGTGATATTGGTACAAATTATTCACAATTCACTAACATTAATGCAGATGTGGTTTTGTTCACACAAAGGTTTATCCTTTGTGCTAAAACACACTCCCATATATACCAGAGTACTAGTATGTGAATAAAATTTAGTTTGCTATTTGTCATTTGTTACTCCCTAAGCTTTAATCTTCTGTCAGCAAATCAGGGAGCAGAAACAATACTATTTGATATAGATGCCTACTCACAACATTAACAATAAACTGTTTTCAAACCACTGCAGTGTGAAAATTGTTTGGTGAATACTTACAAATAAAGATTACATTGACAGAAATAAGGAGCTGTCCATGAACAATTGACAACTCATCAGATATTTTAGTCAAAACAAATAAATCAAGCAGCTCTGGACTGAAATTGATGAAAAGTGGGTACATTTTTCAAAAATGCCTACATGACTTAGGAACCTAAGTCACATTGATTTTCAATGAGTCCTAGGGTCCTAGGGACTCAGGTTTACAAAGGTATGTAGGTATCCAGATAGGCACTTAGTGGAATTTTCAGAAGCAGGTTAGTCATCTCATTCCTGTTGAAAGTCTATAGTACTTATGCTCCTAAGTACCAAAGTCCATTCTGAAAATAGACTTTTCAGCATTTTTAAAAATTTTATCCTGAGTCACTAAAAAGCAACTGCCCATTACAGACTGGTATTAATTTTAAATATCTAGGTATCCCCCTGACATTTAGCTCAAATGAAAAATATTAATCTACGTCCAACTTTTGAGCTATGTCTGTAAAGATGTGGAAAACTGGTATATCACCTTTTTGTTAAATTGGCCATCTTAAATTGCCACTAAAATTGTTACATGCCCAAATCTGATATGCTTGTTTTTATTGTTATCTATCCATTTAAACAATTCTCTTGAAAGCTACAGATAATTATTAACAAATTTATGCAGAAATGCAAAACACCTGAAATCTAAAGAGCTACTCTAAATGACCATGAGGATTTGAATGAGATGGACATTCTTAGCTTTCCTTCATCATTTCTGGGTACACAAACTGGTTATTGTCTTCCTTGACATGGCACAACATGACAACATTGGGAAATTCTTTTGTTAGTGTGTTTGTGCTCTTAACCATGTCTCTATTATTCCTAAATGAGAAATGTATTTCACTTCCAGACAGTCAAAGCAAAATAAATAAACCTTATGTTCTTTTTTCGGTGATATTTAGCTGGATTATTATGCCACAAAATCTTCAAGGGTCCATCATGTCATTCAGCCTCCCAAAAATACAGAAAAAGTGGTCATACTTTGTCTGAAGGTTCTATTTGCAACATAGTTTATCAAGAGTTAATAAATGATTAATAGACATATTAATAAATGATTAATCAGTTGTTGATTTTTATAAAGCGCATCAGGCCAACAGGTTGCTTAATAGCCTGTCTTATGTAACACTTTTTAATTATCTATTATACACGCTTATAAATAGCTGTTCATATAGCTTCTTTTAATTATTTATTAACCCTTGAAAAACCATTTGTAAATAAATTTTTTATACAAAGGGTGACGGAAAAAGTTTTATTTTGATAATCATTAAGAGGTTATTATCCAGGATCAATAAAGACACTGAAAATCTTGGAAGGAACAAACCATGATTTTTAGAATACTGTCAACATGATCTTAACGTCTCAGCCTCATAATCTGACACATTATAGAAATACATATTTATATTCTCCACTTCCTATATGCCCCAGGAACCACAGAGAAAATTAGGGCTTGATCCACAGAGGGATGTAGGTGCCTAAGTGTCTCCTAAATCCAAAATTTAGATCTTCAAAACCCCACTCAGCAGCTGCCTAACACTGTAGCTGTGTAAAGTCCCTAGCTACCTAAAATTCCAGTGCTGATGTCCCCTAGGCACCTCAATTTCTGCCACTGGACATATATACAGTGCGTCAGTCCTGACACCCAGATATCTAGCTCATGCTTAAGTCCCAGTGGGATCCTCAACTAGGCATTGCTCTAGCTACCTCACCTGCAGGACTCAAGTCAGTAGACATTTTCAGAGGCCACCCATAGAACAGACCATGTACAAAATGGTGATTGTGCACTATTTTTACCCAATAGCCCAGTGGTTAGAGCACTCATACAGAATATGGGGACCCAGGTTCAAACCTCTCTCTGCTTGATATGACACAGGGATTTGATTGCAGGTCTCCTATCTCCCAGTACGCCTAACCACTGGGGTACGGGGTATACTAGGGTCAGTTTCCCTCAGTTTCTCCTGCTGAAACAGTTCCACAATGTATAAAATATTTGAATATGCATTGGGCCAGAAAAAAGGTTAAAATGACTCTATATCTCAGTGCTTGGAACACTCACCCAGGATATGGAAAAGCCAACTTCAAGTTCCTGCACCAAAGTATTTTATACAGAGTGGCACAACTTCAAAAGGAGAGAGTCAGAGAGACATTTACGTAAAATAAAATTTTAAAAGCCAGTAGGAAGGAAAAAATGAACAAATTACACACAAAAACATACTTTATGCAGAGAAAGTACATTATATTTTTACTTATATATGTGTGTTTTTAGATATAGATATATAGATAAATATATTCAAAATATGTATACATATAATTGAAATAGTAACATTTTAACAGGATTCTTTCATTAACACTTTATAAAAGTAATCAAAGAACAATATAAAATATTGCAAATAGGTACATTTTTAATATGTGAAGAACTTGTTTCTGTCATATGTGATCTGTCACTGATTTCACCTTATTTTAATAATTAATAACTTCTTTCATATTGAATCAGTGGCTACATGTTCAAAGTTTAATGTCATAAATTTTTGCTCTATTGACATCAATGGCAAAATTCCCATTGATTTCAGGTTTCAGAGGGGTAGCAGTGTTAGCCTGTATCAGCAAAAACAGTGGGAAGTCCTTATGGCACCTTGGACACTAACACATTTATTTGGGCATAAGCTTTTGTGGGATATAACCTTCTGTATCAGACTCATGGAGTGAAAACTACAGTACGCAGGCATAAATACACAGGACATGAAAATATGGAAGTTGCCTGACCGAGTGTGGGGTCAGTGTTAACGAGGCCAATTCAATTAGGTGGATGTGGCCCATTTCTAACAGTTGACAAGAAGGTGTGAGTATCAACAGAGAGAAAATTACTTTTTGTAGTAGTGATGAGGCCAATTCAATCATGGTAGATGTGACACATTCTCAACAGTTGACAAGAAGGCGTGAGTATCAAGAGAGGGATAATTATTTTTTGTAGTGACCCAGCCACTCCCAGTTTTTATTCAGGTCTAATTTAATGATGTCAGGTTTGCAAATTAATTCCAGTTCAGAGATTTCTTGTTGAAGTCTGATTTAAAAAAATTTTTTTTGAAGAATTGTCACTTGTATGTCCAGGAAGTCACCTACTAAAGGACAGGCTCAACAAAGAAAGTAACAGAATATCCCTACCCATCACCTATAGCCCCCAACTAAAACCTCTCCAGTGCACCATCAAGGTTCTACAATCTATCTTGAAGGACGATCCCTCACTCTCACAGACCTTGGGAGACAGGCCAGTCCTCGCTTACAGACAGCCCCCAACCTGAAGCAAATACTCACCAGCAACCACACACCACACAACAGAAACACTAACCCAGTAACCAATCCCTGCAACAAACCACATTGCCTACTCTGTGCGTATAGCTATTCAAGGACACCATCATAGGACCTAACCACATTAGTCACACCATCAGGGGCTCATTCACCTGCACATCTATCAATGTGATATATGCCATCACGTACCAGCAATGCCCCTCTGCCATGTACATTGGCCAAACAGGACAGTCTCTATACAAATGAATAAATGGACATAAATCAGACATCAACATTCAAAAACCAGTAGAAAAGCACTTCAATCTCCCTGGACACTCAAGAACAGATTAAAAGTGGCCATTCTTCAACAAAAAAAACCTTTCAAAAACAGACTTCACCGAGAAACTGAAGAACTGGAATTAATTTGCAAACTTGACACCATCAAATTAGGTCTGGATAAAGACTGGGAGTGGCTGGGTCACTACAAAAATAATTTTCCTTATGTTGATACTCACGCCTTCTTGTCAACTGTTGAAAATGGGTCACATCTACCATGACTGAATTGGCCTCATTAGCACTGACCCCCTATTCGGTCAGGCAACTCCCACCTTTTCATGTGCTATCTATTAATACCTGCATACTGCATTTTCCACTCCATGCATCTGATGAAGTGGGTTATAGCCCATAAAAGCTTATGCCCAAATAAATGTGTTAGTCTCTAAGGTGCCACAAGGACTCCTCGTTGTTCTTCCATTGATTTCAGTGGGGTCAGGATTTCACCCATCATCTCCATTCAATTGCATAAGCCTTAACCATGCTAACTATGTGGGGTCCTGATTCAGCAAAACACTTAAGTACATGAGTAATCCCCTGCCTATTCAGCAAAGCATTTAATCATGTTCTTAAAGTTAACATGTGGGTAAGTGCTTTGCTGAACTGATTTGGGGCTAGGGCCTGTATCTCTATTATTCTGCATTTTCACTATATTGCCAGTAGTCCCATAGCCTTGAGCTCCAACCAACATGTCCAGAGTTGTGAGAATTAACTCTGACTGGGCAGCTGCCAGAAATCAGTGTAATACCCAGAGCTGGGATGAATTGTAGGTGCAGTTGCCAAAGCTTTCCTAGCCTCTCCTCCCTTGCTTCTGCTAGCCCATTGATCAAGCCCTTGCAGAGAGCGCAGTGAAACTCCTTTAATTGCATTTACAGGCAGTCAGCAGAGCCCTTCAGCAGCCTAGGCAGAGCTATTATGAAACAGGATAAATTAGAAAAGTTCTAAAGCAGCCAACCAGTCCTGAGATGTGGCATGTCAAAGGAAAACACTGGCAAAACAGGGGATTCAGGAAAGCATCTCCATAAGGAGCAGCATTGCAATGTAGACCACCGTCTTGGAGATGGCCCCTTCCCTTCAGTTCCTGTGAAGTACCAATAAACCATTATTGTGTATTTCCTGCTTACAAATTGTACTTCATCCAATATTGCATATTGTTTGCCATCTGTTTCATCCTTCCTTAACCTCTTCTCCCATTGTCCTTATGTCACTCTCGTTATTTGTACTCTTTATGCCTCTGCAGAGCCAAATAGCCATGGCTGGGCAATATGCCATCCTCCGACCCAACAAGCCAGTACCTCTGAACTGTCTGATCTGGATTTGGCCATGGTAACCAGCAGGCTGATTACTGTAACATGCTACATCTAGGAATCAAATTGGTGACCTTAAAAAAGCTACAACTGGTTCAGAATGCAGCAGCCGTTCTGCCAAGCAACTGAGGCCTCCGAGAGCACATCAGCTCAGCTGTCCCACTGGACCAGTTTCAAAGTTTTGTCCTCATCTTCAAAGCCCTATGTGGGATTGTCTCAGTTTACCCAAGGAACCTATCCACCCTATGCGATCATGATGACTTCCCACAGCAGAACTCTGCCACTGGAATAATAGAACTGGCAGCTTCAAGAGTCACCCACCTGTGCACAAGACACGCAGCTTTCTCAGGGACTGGTCCAGGACTCCCAACCTCATTTCCAGATCAGATCAGAACGACATCAAACCTCAGCATCTTCATAGTAAAAATAAAAATGCACGTCTTTGACCTAGCTCTTTTACAATAATGCCCCTGAAAAGCAACTCTCACTGAGTGGTGGGTGGAGTCAGTTAGAGAACCTTGTGTTCATTTAAGGGGAAAATGTGCCAAAATGCTCAGATACAATGGAGATGGGCACAGTATAAAAATTAGATATGAAGCTGGCAAATTATCTATTTATCTGTCTAACTATCTATCTAAAAGATTAAAATTTGAGCCCAACATCATAGGCAGTAGCCTTTTAAAAACTAACTCATGGTTCAAAGAAAATCTTAAAAGCATACTAATACATTTAGAAACAACTCTGCTTAGACAATATATACTGCATCTGGTATCTTTTTCCTTGCAGATACTACGACTATTTGCCAAAAAGCATGAGCTTTGTTTTTCACAGCTTCTCCTGACCTTTATTCCCTTCTTATTTTTGTATATTGTATACTTTGTAAAACACAATTCAGTGACTTAGTCTGTGTAAGTCACTAAGCTTTCTCTGGCTATGGTAAGGTTTTTACACTGCCACTCAGCATCATAGTCTCTGAGCCTTCTGTATAAAATGGACTTCTTGATGTATGGGGCTCTTCTCCCTTTTTAGTACACAAAAAACTCTTCTTGGGGATAGAGTTATGTTTTTGTTTCTTTGGTTGCTTTGAAATTATGGGGAGATATTAGAGACATTGAATTTTAGGGGGGCAGGATTAGTGTTATGAGTATTGTTCTTGTTACGGTTTCCCACAGAGGAAAGTTTAACATTTCCTAAAGATAGTCAGACCCTGGATTGGCTGGATCTCCTCTGGAAGTTAGCAGGAACTAGTATCCTATCATGCCAAGCTTCAGTTTAGCATCTTCTCATGACTTTAAGTCTCCATCTAATTTCCTTTTGTAGTGCTAGCAGGGCAAAGCTGGTCAATTTGCTTTATCCTAGATATAGAATCATGTGAGCCTTTGCTGATTCTGTAAAAATTAACGTATATTGCACATGCCATTTTCCCCTTTTCTTTCCTACTCTAGTATATGCATGTAATGTGGTTTAGATTGCTAAGAAGTATCTGCATAATATATATTCTGTATTTTTGTGGCTGACAGTGACTTAGGTTTTGAGACAGAGATGCCAGTAGAAAAGTAACTATGTTAGTGGGAAAAGATTGACTATAAACGTGTTTACAGTATGGCTCTTCCCTCAGATTATTTTAGTACGGGAACATTTGACTTCTACACACGCCTCAGGCAGGGGCGGCTCTAGCTTTTTTGCAGCCCCAAGCATGGCAGTCAGGCAGGCTTCGGCAGCTTGCCTGCAGGAGGTCCGCCGGTCCCGCAGCTTTGGTGCACCCGCTGCTGAATTGCCACCGAAACTGTGGGACCGGCAGACCTCCCGCAGGCAAGCTGCCGAAGGCTGCCTGACTGCCGCCCTGGCAAGGACCGGCAGCGCACCCCCCACGGCTTGCCACCCCAGGCACACACTTGGAGCGCTGGTGCCTGGAGCTGCTGCTGGCCCCAGGAATTCTCAAACACACCGGTTTTCTGCAGCACTAATTGCATGGAAGACTGGAGTTATATGTATAGTTGTTTCTTGTAGGAAAGCATTGATTTTTCTAAACACCTAATTGAAAAAATAATACCGTGTGTATCTTTCAATTTTCTCTAGCCAAATCCTTCTGTCCTGTGTTGGGTGTTTAAGACTCAAGGTGTGAGAGCATTGTACACCCTCCTGTTACATACAGAGACAGCAGAGTTGAGATCTGAGAGGCAATGAAGAGAGCGCGTAGCATGGGAGCTGCACAGCCAATGTTCCCACACTGTCAGCTGGAAGGGAAAAGGGACTAGAAGAAAGGTGGCAGGGAAAAGGACCAGAGACAGGAAAGAAAGTGCACTAGATGGAGAGAAAAGGAAGAACAAGTGTGGGGAAGGAGAGGGTCATGATGGACATTTACAGGGAAAAGAGAGAGGAGGAAAGCTGTCGGCTCCTACCTCCTTACAGCCCATGATGCCAGCCTCCATCGCCCACTTGTTATATCTTTAAACAAGCACCTTTGTGTTTTCTCCCACGCTGCCCTTCATCCATGGGCGGAGCTCCATAAAAACGTCTGCTAAATTCCTTATTAGCCTCCTCCAAATCTGTCCTCAGAATTCTACATTTGCTGTGATGCCTACAAATAGCTTGACAACGGTGTGGTCATTAATGTGCCGAGATCACTGCCTGTTGTGCTGACCAATATTGTCTCATTGTTTCCTTATATTCCCATGTCTGTCTGTATCCATCTGTTTTCTCTTGGCTTATAGTCAGATCACAGGACCATTTTTTGTTCTGTGTTTGTACAGCAACTATCACAATGGGGTCCTTGTCCATGACTATGGCTTACGTGTATAATAATAATAATTAATAATAACTAATAATTAATAATAGGAAGGCAAAGAGGAAAATATAGGAAGTCAGACAGAAAATGAAGGGCCATAGAAGTAAGGGATCATCAGAAGATTTGAAAAGCAATAAAATGAAGTAATGGTCCACACCAAGAGGGTGAAAGATATGAAGTTTTCTATGGCGATGTTGGTATTAAATTCAGCTTCCTTAAGTGTAAGAAATATAAACAGGACACTAGAAGTACCCTTATTTGGGTGTATTGCCATGACCTGGAAAAACAAAAGTAAAGAAAGCTACAGGAACGTGATCAGTTGAAAATACATGTTGATGAATAACAGAACCTGTTTGCTGGGTAGATTCAATGAGCAATGGCATTATGGCATGATGAGGTCATTTCTCTGGAAGTGAAGGAGGCATAGAGCCACTAAGTCAACTCTTACTCTTCATATGCCACCTAGAGATCCCCTTACACAATGAAATCCCTGGGTGTCTGGTTAATCCTGCTCTTCAACTGCTCTGAACCACTGAAGCAGTTCAAGAACCCAGCGTGGGGCTCAGAAACTCTCTGTTTCAGTCTATCACTGTATCTCATTCCACTATGTGTCTATTTTAAGAGCTTAAAATATATTTATCACTACAATAACTAGACTTCTTTCATGATCTGAATCCTGCCCGCGCTATTAGATGTTGCTTATGGCATGAATGATGCTCTGCCATCCCCGTCCATCTTAACTATGTACTCTGTGTTGTTGAATCCTGGAATTTTCCCTTCTCTAAGTAGTGTTTGATAGAAGGATTCTTTTGCTGAGTACCTTTTGTGCATTCCTCCAGTTGCCCAACAACATGCCTGCCATGGCAGACTCTGGCTTCATTCTTAACACGTCTCAAACACTTCCCTCTTCTCTTCTGAATAACTTTAAAGACAAAGGTTGTTGAACTCTCTGACAAAGCTCAGTTTTGTTAAAAAAATAATTCCATTTAATATCTGGTATTTTTCTAAGGCATTTGCTTTCAACGGCATCTGTCTGTACCTTTGGTGGATTTCCTATATTCACATTCATAGATTAAGATGAAAACAACATTTGAGTTGAAGATTCATAGTTTGGTCCTTAAACTGTAGATTTTATATGACCAGATCTTGTATAACTCATAAATGCAGCTGTCACCTTGCAAGTTCATGACATTATTTCCTTGTGGACATCCCCATTGACTTGCATGTCACTGCCAAAGTAAGTAAATCGACTAACTTCTTTTACTCCTTTGCCACTCATGTTATTAGAAGTACATAAACAAACTTGGGGGGTCCCAGTTTTGGTCGATCAAGGCTACAAAAAGTCTTAATCCATTCCTGTTTGAGTTCTATGTATGAAAACTACAGTGGTTTCCCTTTAATTTAATTAATCAGTTGTTAATCTGATGGAAAACTGAGGAATCCAGTTATGTGTATCAAAAATAATCTTTATCAATCAGTTTTGGTTTCTTTAATAAAGTAATCCTGGATAATATACTCATTGAATATTGAAAATTGCTATACAATTAACAACACCACAGTGCTGAATGATTTAAAAGGAAGAACCCAAACAAGGTAGGTTAATAAAAAAAGTGGTTGCAACTAAAAGTTGTGGTACAATATCTGAATGGAAGAATGGTCTTGTTGTTAAATCACTGGACTGAGACTAAGATCGAAGCCCAGTTCCCAGCTCTGTCACAGATTTTCTGTGTAACCCTGGGCAAGCTGTTTAATCTTTCTAAGCATCACTTCCCTATCTGTAAAATGGAGCTAAAAATACTTCCTGTTACTTACCTGTCAGTCTTGCCAAGTTAGACTGTGAGCTCTTCCGGGCAGGTACTGTCTGTCACTGGGTGTTTGTACAGTGCCTTGTACAAAGGGACTTCAGGCATTATGATAATAGATCTATTACAGAAAGCTGTCCCCTACCCTCTCTAAATCCAACAGATTTTCAAAAATGGAAAGCAATTTTGGGTGTCAGTTTTAGAGACACTTTAAAAGGGGCCTGATTTTCAGCCATAAATTAAGTGTGGCCAGTGTACTGAAGTGCATACCTTACAGAAATGAAGCTATGGATGCATGGTATATTGGTGGTAGCCAAATTACAATGAGTTTCCAAAAGTTCAGATGCTTTTCTGAAGCTTTTTGAAACTCTCTGATTAAAAAAAAAAATCTGTGTGTGTATGTGTGTAGGGCTGAGAACAGTCGATTTTCTGTGGTTGGTAATGCTTCCCGTTTCCAAACGGATCAGAAATGCCACAAGAAAAGCCCCTTTTGTAATGTTTTGCTACTCGTCCATCTGTAAAATTGGAGAAACCAGGAAGTCCAGAGAACAATAAATGAATGGCAAACACAAACATTTAACCAAACCAATTTGAACCTTGTTTTGACTTCTGTTCTGTTTGGCTTCCTATTGGGTAAACATTTGGGGGAATTCATTCAAACCAATCCATCCTTAATACACATGCAAAAATTTGTTCATCTATTTAGTTTATTCATGGACCAGTCTTGGTTTTAATAAAGCACCACGTGAAACCAATGGCCAGTTTACCTGCCCTTTCAGAACTCAAAGAAAAAAATTTTTTAACAGTAAGCAGGGAAACAACTCGACAGAAGTGTAAAGAATACTTTACACTCAGGGATCAGCAACCTTTGGCACACGGCTCTCCAGGGTAAGCCCCCCGGTGGGCCGGGCCGGTTTGTTTACCTGCCGCGTCTGCAGGTTCAGCCAATGGCAGCTCCCACTGGCCGCGGTTCACCACTCCAGGCCAATGGGGGCTATGGGAAGCACCAGCCAGCACATCCCTCAGCCCGCACCGCTTCCTGCAGCCCCCATTGGCCTGGAGCAGCAAACCAAGGACACTGTAGGTAAACAAACCAGCCGGGCGCACCAAGGAACTTACTCTGGTGAGCCGCATGACGAAGGTTGCTGAACCACCAGAACTTAACAATCAGTTTAGTCCCACTTAGAAAACTGCAATAAAAACAATGCATCTTACAACCTTATGAAGTGCTGCCATGAATTGAGTCAGAAGCGTTTTTTCCACTGCAGTTGAAAGACTCCAGGAATTTCAATCATAAATCACACTTTTAGGACATTTATACTATAAAAAGGAATAAAACTGGGCTGAAAGGTACAGTAAATATCCTGTACTTCACAAAATGTCCTGTGTGAACTAAGTCTGAGGGGTTTCTGACACAACTTACTTTGAGTCACTGCTCCCAAATTTGTTCCTAAAGTTGCATCCCCGGAGTGAGCCCTCCCTGCCCTTTCCCTGCTTCCTTATGCTCTGTTCCCATCTTTCATCTCAGCTAGCCTCCACATAGCTTATTCCAGCTCTGAGTTAGAACAAGTTAGGAGTTTAGTTGATGGAGTATTTCTTTGGCTGGGGGGAAAGGGTAGTCCAGGACTGGAACACAGCTGTGGGTGGAACATGCTTCTTACTTTCTCGGCAGCCATGCTCCTCTCTGATTCCCCAAAGCTAAGACACTAGCAATTAATAATTATTATCAGATTTGTATGGCAGTAGCACCAAAATGCCCCATCAGGGCTGAGGCACGATTGCACTACATGCTATACGAACACCTAGGAAGATATGGTCACTACCCTGATAAAACAAGCTAAAATGAGTGAATGTGATGAACAATAGAACAGAGGATAAAAAGAACAATAGTTAAATCACATGTTTACAGAGACTAGCTCTGAGCACAAGGCGATGGCTCAAAAGCATTTGAAAAAAAATTCTGTTTGAAATAAATAATATCAGTTCCCCCTGAGTGCCAATCCACCTAGCCATCATTCACTGGGCAATTTCTTGGAGCTATCACTGCAACAATGAACCCAGAGTAGAACTGGTTGGAAAATTTAGTTGAAAAAAAAACAGAAAGAAATAGTGTCTGCAATATTTTTCATGAAATGTTTTTTCCACTGTCTAACAGCTTAAAAGCACTTAGGAAGAGTTCACTGAAAACAAAAAATTAACAAAAACTGAATTTTTTTTCTGATGAAAATATTCCTCAAAAACCACACCAACACCATCATCAAGAACATTGATTTTTGCAACTAGTTTTCATCTTGAGAAGGACTTCAAAGGAGAACAGGTCCTTGTGGCTTAATTCACCATGGTGTAGAGAACATGCACAAACCAGTTTGTAGGAAGATCATACACAAGAGTGCTAAGGGCTGGCATCATTGGAAGAGCAATCGTGGGAGAGGGACATGTGATAAGTAAGAGATGAGCAGAGAAATACAGAGGGAGACAGTGTTGTAAACATTAACCTGAGAGGCTTGTGTTCAAGGGGAAAAGTCAGTGAAGGGATTCAAAAAAGGAGGTAATATGGTCAGAGAGCAAGAAAGATGATCTTACCAGCTTCTTTTTTGTATTGACCTGGGAGCGGAGAAGGGGCATGATATGGGTATCAGAGTATAGTACAGTATAGTGCAGTAATTAAGTTGCTGAGAGCCTGAACAAGAGTTTTAGCAGTGTGGGCAGAGGAAAAAGGGCAGATATTTTTTAATCTGCAGGAAGAAGTGGCAGGATTTGAATACAGCCTTGGATGTGCACCACAAGAGAAAGTCAAGGGAGCTGGTGCCCCTTTGTCTCACTCTGTCCTAGGGCTGAGGTGGTATAGACATGGGTGAGTTCGCTGGCAATTGCCACAGATGATCAGAGTGCAGTTTTGTACACAAGGCACCCCATATTTTGGCCCCTGGGTTGTGAGGTCTGCCATGGTCTGAAGTCATCAGAGGATTATGTGCCGCCAAATGATGAAGTCTGGCCCCCTGCACAATGCCAAAATATACACATAAATAGTATAAAAGGAGTGAAACCCACCCCACCTCCTAAAGGCAGGGTATGGAATTCTTGTGCAGTTCAGGCAGAACAGGTGCCACGACTTAGCGGACATAGGAGAAGCTACAGTCTGATGCGCTGCCCCCTACATAGTGTTTGTGACTAGTCTGCCCGTTCAAGGTGTGTTCTTGCCATTCTCCCAGCCAGTCCAGAAACTCACCCACATTCCCATGGATAAAATTACCTTGGCATGGGCTTCCACCCTGCACAGTGAGTGGTCCTGCAGAGTACGTCTGCGGTCTCACAACTTCCTAGTCCCTTCTCTCAGAACCATGTCAGTTCTCCTGCATTTCACTCTTACCAGGCCCAGAAGGAGCCACACATACATAGGTGGAAAAGAGAAGGTTAACACTGACTTCACAGCCTTTACACTGAACACTGTTGCCATGTGGGTTTAAAGGGACAAGGTCAGTGAAGTAATATCTTTTATTGGACCAGCTTCTGTTGGCGACAGGGACAAGCTTTCAAGCTCACCCAGAGCTCTTTTTCAGGATCTGATTCTTCAGGTTTTTCATCCTTCATGTGTGGTTTAATCTGGTAGTCCTATATGTATTTTTTATAGGAACTGGTATTACAACACTAACCAATTCAAATCACAATTGTCTGAATTCCAGAATAGCTGGAATTATAACTACAAATGAATAATATTTATTCATAACATTGCTTAATATGCATGTTAAATATAAGCCAGTGACAATTTACAGCCTGTAACTTACTTGAAAATATTGGTTACAGAAGTTTTTCTGGTCATTCCCCTTTACTTAGGATGCCGACTAATGTCCAGCCCTAAGAATTCTCAGTTCAAGACATTTGGAAAAAGAGCTCTCAACAGCTATGGTAAACACATGAGATAATTCTTGTGTTTTGTGGAACAAGTATTTGTCTAAGTGCTTACAGGAGGGCAGGGGAGGGTAATCAGAAATGCTGATTGCTGGGTTGGCTGTTTAAACCACAAAGAGTTTTAAAGCAATCCAGCTCTGCTGCATGTTAATTATTTTGCTTTGATAGATTGGAAAGAGGAATCAGTTATATTGCAAGATTTCAAAAAATGTTTAACTCCTTTTCTTGTATTGTTTCTTTTTAGTTGTCTGCCATTGTGTGGAGAAGCAGCAGGATCCAGCAGATAAGATGTTGGACTGGAAGGCAGGAGACTGGATTCTTTTCCCAGCTCTGTCACTGACTTGAGTCTGTGACCTTAGGCAAGTCATTTCACCTCTTTGTGCCTCTGCTTCCCCTCCATCATTCATCTCTCATGTTTATTTAGAGTGTACACTCCCCAAGGCATTAACTGTCTCTTGATGTAAAGCATCCACCACAACGAGGCCCTAGCGAACAGAGGACCATAAACAGGGGAATTTGAGAGGGGGAGAAGGAGATCGCCCTGCTGAACAAACAAGGTGCGTGTACTAACCTTGGGGTGAGTGAGTTTCTTTGGCTGTATGTGTTTTTCTTTCTCTTTCAGGTTATTTCAGTTACAGAGTCAGTTGAGATTGTGTATCTGGGACTGTTTTAGCCTTTGTTTCCTGGATCATCCTTGATCATCTTTGCTCAGCCTCAATCAGCCTTCTGATCACCCTCCCACTGTGTGATTAACAAGGGGGTAGGGCTGACCTAGAAGAGAAGTCCTTAAAAGCCAGAGGATAAGTGACACTTGCTACTGGTTACTTCTGGCAGAAGGCAGTGCTCCACTCCTACTCCCAACTCACCCACCATGATGATGGAAAATCGTTATGCTGCCCTGGCAATGAGAGATGAGGAATAACCCTGAAAGGTGGAGGAGGAGGAGCCATGTACCCCCAAGGCTAGGAAGATCACAGCCATCACTCCCAGGAGGAAATGTAGGGTAGTGATGGATGGTGACTATCTTCTGAGGGGCCAGAGGAACCCATCTGTAACCCTGACATGGCATCTCAGGAGGTATGCTGCCTGTCAGGGGCCTGTATCTGAGACATTATGGAGGGATTGTCGAGGATCATCCCTCAGCAGATCAGAAGTGACTACAGGGCTCTGGGAGTAAGGGCGAAGGAGCTGGGAGTGCAGATTTGATCCTTCCAGACAAGGGTAGGGGCCCAGGCAGAAACAGATGCATCCTGGAGGTCAATGCCTGGCTGCGAGGATGGTTTCACCAGGAGGGTTTCAGCTTCCTTGACCACGGGATGCTGTTCCAGGAAGAAGGGCTGCTAAGCAAAGATGGGGTCCACCTATCAAGGAAGAGGAAAGCATATTTGGATACAGACTGGCTAAGCTAGTGAGGAGGGCTTTAAACTAGGTTCAAAGGGGGCAGGTGACCATAGCCCCCAGCTAAGTCAAAAACATGGAGACCTGGTAGAGGGGTCAGAATTTTGGGGGCACAGGGGTTATTATTGCAAGGATAAGAGAGAAACAAGACAGAACTTGGGGGGGGAATCAAATCAATATCTTAGATGTCTGTAAACTAATGCAAGAAGTATGGGAAATAAGCGTGAAGAACTCAAACTGCTAATAAATAAACATAGCTATGACATCACAGAGACTTGGTGGGATAACACGCATGACTAAAATATTGGTATTGAAGGGTATAGCTTGCTCAGGAAGGACAGGCAGGGAAAAAAAGGAGAAGGTGTTGCCTTATATATTAAAAGTGCATACACTTGGGCTGAGGTTGAGATGGAAATAGGAGACAGAGTTGTTGAAAGTTTCTGGATAAAGATAAAGGGAGTAAAACAACAGTGTGATGTCATGGAAGGGGTCTACTACAGACCGCCTAACAAGGAATAAGAGGCTTTTTTTACAGCTAACAAAATCATCCAAAGCACAGCATTTGGCAGTGATGAGGGACTTCAACTAATCAAACATTTGTTGGGAAAATAACACAGCAGGGCACAGATTATCCAACGAGTTCTTGGAATGTATTGGACACAATTTTTTATTTCAGAATGTGAAGAAAGCTACTAGGGGAAAGGCCTTTCTGGATTTGATTTTGACAAATAGGGAGGAACTGATTGAGAATTTGAAAGTGGAAGGCAGCTTAGGTGAAAGTGATTGTGAAATAGTAAAGTTCACGATTCTAAGGAATGGTAGGAGGGAGAACAGAAAAATAAAAACAATGGTTTTCAAGAAGGCAGGATTTAGAAAACTCAGGGAGTTGGTAAGTAAGATTCCATGGTGTCATAAACAGATGGTTAAGGGTTAATGTTTTTTTTTTACCTGTAAAGGGTTAAGAAGCTCAGTGAACCTGGGCTGACACCTGACCAGAGGGACCAATTGAGGGGACAAGATACTTTCAAATCTTGGGGAGGAAATCTTGTTTGTGCTGTTTGGTTTTGTTCTTTGTTCGCTCTTGGGCTAAGAGCGGGGCCAGACGTGCAAACCAGGTCTTTCTCCAATCTTTTGAAACAGTCTCTTATGTTTCAAATATAGTATAGTTAATAGCTAGAAAAGGGCGGATTAGTCTGTATGTTTCTTTTCTTAACTTGCAAATGTGTATTTTGCTGTAAGAATTTACCTTGTTTGCTGTAACTATGTATCTTAGGCTAAAGAGGAGGGGAGTCCCTCTAGTTCTATATAAGCTGAAGACCTGTTAAACATTTTCCATCCTCGGTTTTACAGGGATAATTTTTACTTTTTCTTCTTTAATAAAAAGCTTCCTTTTTAAAAACCTGATTGATTTTTTTCCCCTTGTTTAACCAAGGGATTGGGTCTTAACTCCCAGGGATTGTTGTATGGGGGAAAGAAAGTGGAGGGAAAGGTCATTCCTGCTCTGTATTAAGAATCCAAGGAGTTTGGATCAGTGTAGCCTCTTCAGGTACACCAGGGAGGGAAAGTCTGGGAGGGGAAAGGAGGTGAGAATGGTTTATTTTCTCCTTGTTTTAAGATGCAAGGGGTCTGGGTTCCTGGGTCCCCAGGGAAGGTTTGGGGGGACAGGGAGTGGACCAGACACTGGAATTTCTGGTTGGTGGCAGCGCTATCAGATCTAAGCTAGGAATTAAGCTTAGAAGGGTACATGCAGGTCCCCACTTTTTGGACGCTAAAGTTCAAAGTGGGAGAAATATCTTGACACATGGGAAGCAAGTCTAAGGGGAAAAACAATTGAAGACAGTTGGCTGTTTTTCAAAGAGACATTATTAAGGCACAAGAGCAAACAATCGTATGGCAAGAGACTACCCTGGCTTAACCACATTTTAAATGATCTAAAAATCAAAAAAGAGTCCTACAAAAAGTGGAAACAAGGTCAAATTACAAAGGATAAATATAAACAAATATTACAAGTATATAGGGACAAAATTAGAAAGGCCAAGGCACAAAAAGAGATCAAATTAACTAGAGACATAAAGGGTAAAAAGAAAACATACTACAAATACATTAGAATCAAGAGGAAGACCAAGGACAGGGTAGGCTCATTACTCAATGAAGGGGAAAAAACAGTAACCAAAAATGTGGAAATGGCAGAGGTGCTTAATGACGTCTTTGTTTCGGTTTTCACCAAGAAGGTTGGTGATGATTGGATGTCTAACATAGTGAATGCCAATGAAAATGAGCTAGGATCAGAGGCTAAAATAGAGAAAGAACAAGTACAAAATTACTTAAACAAGTTAGATGTCTTCAAGTCACCAGGACCTGATGAAACACATCTTAGAATACTCAAGGAGCTGACTGAGGAGATATCAGAGCCATTAGCGATGATCTTTGAAAAGTCATGGGAAATGGGAGAGATTCCAGACGACTGGAAAAGGGCGAATATATTGCCAATCTATAAAAAGGGAAAACCTGGGGAATTATAGACTAGTCAGCTTAACTTCTGTACCCAGAAAGATAACGGAGCAAATAATTAAGCAATCAATTTGCAAATATTTAGACGATAATAAGGTGATAAGTAACAGCATGGATTTGTCAAGAACAAATCATGTTAAAGCAACCTGAGAGCTTTCTTTGACAGGGTAATGAGCCTTGTGGATGGAGGGAAGCGGTATACAAGGTATATCTTCAAAAACAACGAGGATTCCAGTGGCACCTTACAAACTAACAGATTTATTTAAGCATAAGCTTTAATGGGTAAAAAACTTCACTTCTTCAGATGCATGGACTGAAATTTACAGATACAGGCATAAATATACTGGCACATGAAGAGAAGGGAGTTACCTTACAAGTGGAGAACCAGTGTTGAGAAGGCCAATTCAGTCAGTGGGGATGTGGTCCACTCCCAATAATTGATGAGGAAGTGTCAATACCAAGAGAGGAAAAATTGCTTTTGTAGTGACCCAGCCAGTCCTAGTCCCTATTCAAGGGATACTAAATTCAGCCTTGGCACAAGAGGGTACAAATCCCATTAAAGCTAATCTGATTTTTGTGCTCTAGTCCCAAGACTGAATTTGGCACTGGATAAATATTTTGGATCTCTGGACCTTTTTTGTGGTCTGGCTATCATCAATTCCAGTTGGAGGTCAGGGATCAGCTAAGCTCCTCTTGGAGTATGGCGATATTTCATTGGTTCATCCACACACTGGTGGAACATCAATTTCAAATGGCTCTAAATCAATGGTGGGCAACCTGCAGCTGAATGCGGCCCACCGGGGCAATCTGATTGCAGGCCACAAGACATTTTGCAGATGTTGACCGTCTGCAGGAATGGACCCCCACAGTTCCCAGTGACCAGGGTTTGCTGTTCCCAGCCAATGGAAGCTGTGGAAAGCAGCAGCCAGCATGTCCTTGACACCTGCGCCACTCCCTGCAGCTTCCATTGGCCAAGAATGGTGAACCGTGGCCACTGAGAGTAAAATGTCTCACGGCCCGCAATCAGATTACCCTGATGGGCCACAGGTTGCTCACAACTGCTCTAAAGGATAATACTTTACAGCTGGTGAGCCATTCTATGAGTGGACTGATATCAACTCTTGTTCACTTAGACTTTCTCCTAGACTTCTTCTTCTTATTATGTGTTACCCTCACAAACCATCTTAGTATACAGATGGTTTGAGAGAGATGAGGCAGAATGTCAATGGTGCAAAATGACCAGTTCCTTAAGCCTCTATCTATAATATGTAGTGGGAAACAAGCTGTATTATTATGGGGGACTTCAATCTGAGTGACACATACTGGCAGTCTCAGAACTTCTAAGTATTATAGATGACAACTCCCTAACTGAAAAAGTGTTGCATCCAACACAGAGAAATTATATTTTAGACTTCATCTTGGCAGATAAAGATGAATTGATCATAGAACTAAAAATTAGTGGAAGCTTAAGTACTAGTGACCATGACTTGACTATTTTGTTTGCATAGTCAAACAAATATAAAGTCCAAACTAGTAATAAATATCCTTGGTTCTTTAAAAGGGCCATTTTCACAAACCTGATAACAATTATGAGCCAAATCTGGTGGGATAAAGAATATAAGCAGAAAAATGTAAATGATAATTATTTAAGAACATTCTACTACATGCCCAAAAATCTACAATTGAGAGTGAATGCCACCCTGATTGAAAAAACAACCTGCCACCTGGCTTAGTGAGGAAGAGAAAGCAAATAGATAGATCCTGATCAATTTTCTACAACACCTAACTTCTGATTTATGTTAATTACCTTCCCTTTTTCCCCATTAGCTGTATTGTATATGTTGTATTGTATATACAGCTAATGGGAGAAAAAGGAAAGTAATTAATATAAATCAGAAGTTATGTGTTGTAGAAAATTGATCAGGAAAGCTAAAAAACAAAAGAAGAACTCTATTGGCCAGTAGAGTTAAGGACAATAAGTAGTTTTTAAAGTATATTAGGACTGAAAAGAATCCCAACAATGGTATTGGTCCACTACTAGATGGAAATGGTAAAATTATCAATAATAATGCAGAAAAGCCAGAAGTGTTCAATGTATATTTCTCTTGTGTATTTGGGAAATGATCCAGATGACATAATCATATCGTATGATGATGAAGAAGTAGTTTCTGTTACAACAGCAACTAAGGAAGATGGTAAACATCAACTACTAAACTTGACATTTTAAAATCAGCAGTCCATGTAACTGGCATCTGAAAATCTGGCCAAGGATCTGTCTGTACCATTAATGTTGATTTTCAATAAATCTTGGTGCACTGGGGAAGTTCCAGAAGACTGGAAATAAATTAATGTTGTACTAATATGTAAAAAGGGTACATGAGTTGACCCAGCCAATAATAGACTTGTCAGTCTGACATTGATCCTGGTACAGCTGAGAGGGATTTGATTAATAAAGAATTCAAGGAGAGAAATATAGTTAATGCCAATCAACATGGAAAATAGAGCTTGTCAAAATAACTTGATATCTTTTTTTTAATGAGATTACAAGTTTTGGTTGATAAAAGTAATAGTGTATATGTAATAAATGTACACTTCTGCCTTTGTGCCATATGCTATTTTCATTAATAAACTAGAGAAATACCAAATCAACATGGCACACATTAAATGGATTAAACTGACAGGTCTCAAAAATTTACAATAAATCAGGAATCATCACTGGATTCCACTGTGTTTCTTGTGGAGTCCCAAAGAAATAGATTCATGCCCTATTCTATTTAACATTTTTATCAATGACATGGATGAAAACATAAAATCATCACTGATTAAGATTTCAGATGGTGCAAAGATTGGAAGATAGGTAAATAATAAAGAGGATAGGTGACTGATACTGAGCTCTCTGGAACACTTGACAATTTGTGTTTCAGTATGGCAGAATGTAAATGTATGCATCTAGGAACAAAGAAGCAGGCATTCCTTCAGTGACCCTGAAAGGAGCCCTGGAGGATAATCAGCTGAATATGGGTTCCCACTACAATACAGTCATAAAGGGCTCATGCAGTCCTTGGATGTACATACAGGGGAATATCATGTAAAAGTAGGGAGGTTATATTACCTCTATATTTGGCACTGATGCAACTGCTACTGGAATACTGTGTCAGATTCTGGTATTCACAATTCAAGGAGGATGGTGAAAGAAAGTGGAGAGGGTTCAGAGAAAAGAGTGAGTAAGGACTGGAAAACATGTCTTACAGTGATAGACTGAAGGAGCTCAATGTATTTACTGATCAAATAGCTGATGACTTTATCACAGTTTTTACATACCTACATGAGGAATAGATATCTGATCATAGAAGGCTCTTCAGTCTAGCAGACAAAGGTATAATGGCTGGAAGTAGAAGCTAGACAAATTAAGACTAGAAATAAAGGACACATTTTAACAGTGAGGGAAATTAACCATTGAAACAGCTTACCGAGGATTGTGGAGGATTCTCTATCATTGGCATATTTTAAATCCAGATCAGATGTTTTTCTCAAAGATATGGTCTAGTTCTAACAGGAATTAATTCAGGGAAGTTCTGTAGTCTGTATTATACAGGATGTCACACTAGATGATAAAAGTGGTCCCTTCTGCCCTTAAAATCTGTAAATCTCTGAAAATCATATGCAGTAGTTGTCATGGAGGAGAGAATAAAGAACACCTCTCTATAACAGTATCTGCAAGATGTTCTCCTTAGTACTTTGCTAAATAGATCAGATCTTCAAGGAAATATATATTCTCTTGTTACTTGCAAGTTAATGACTGTTAAAGGCATACAATTACTAAGGGGGTAAAGAAATAGTGGTGATTAGTTTTATTAAAATATCAGTTGTTCTTGCATTTGCAGCAGCACTAGCAAACTGATTCTTACTCTCTTCAGCCTATGAGCATCAGCTCATTTATTTCTATTCTTGAGGTCATTCTTACCCTCCTCCCCCAACTCCTGGTTATAGAAAGCACTTATTCATAATCTTTTGCTGGCTCCATTAATGATGGCCAGTGATTAGATGACCAATACCTATTGTATGATCCCTGAGGAATGCTGTACCTGATCTACAAACTGTACTCTCGCCTTAATTCTTCTCCATGTTTCAAACTTGAATAAGTGGTTCATTTTCTACAGTAGCTTCTGATGTTTTGACAGCTGTGCCTTTAAGAAACATTATTTCCCAGGCACGGAATCTTGGTGGTGTTTGGTCACAGAAGTAAAGAGAACTGACAAACAAACACCTGGCTCAAGTCTACTTTGTTTGAGATTTAGCAGGTGGAATTTAAGATTACAAAAATCCATTTTTAAAGAAAGTGACAAATATGACAGTTTGTTGCTTATGTCCCATGCTAGATTAGAACATTTTAAAAGGAGAAAAATAAACTAAATTGAAATATCTCTTGTTCTGTCACTCCAGCCCAGGTGATTCATCCTACCTATTAAAAACATGGAATGAAGCCTGCCCCAATGGCTTAGCAGCTAGTAGAGCAATGGGTTGACCATTCAGGAAGTTGTCAGCCCTTGTATCCCTACCCCAGTATCAACATGCTGATGCTATTCATAAAGACAAACATAGAAGTGTAGGGCATGTAGTACACCAGAGGTGAACCCTATAGATGCCCTGCTAAAAAGTGGCCAAGTGCAGAGGCCCAGGCATGCAGTAGGGAGCCCAGCTGTGGGCACTAATGAGAGCAGGCTCAGAGTAATAGGCTGAGCCAATTAGAGACAGCTGGGTTGAAGATTGGGCGAGCTGTATAAGCCCTGGGAAAAGCTCAGTAAGGGGCTAACCTGAGAGGAGGCAGGATGGCTGGATTGCTGCCTGTGGACTAATTGAGGTGAGCTTCAGAGGCCAGAAGACCCTGGGATGGGTCTGTGGGGAGACAGCTGTTAGGGGAATTGGGGACTGCATGAAACACTGTGAATAAAGACATGAGGTGTAACAGTTGAGAAAGGCATTGGGACTCTTTATTTGACCAGTCTGAGCACAGGGCACAGACATGAGATGGTGAAAACCTGTGCAGAACCTGTGACAGGCAGGTATAAAAGTTGTAAAATGGCATCCCAAACTTGAAGGAGTGAGTATGATGTTTCACTCCATATTCTTTATGAAAATATGTTTATGATATGAATATGACATAACTCAGATATACTTTATGCAAGATGGCTCATATAAGATATCATGGGAAAGGTTATGATTTACCAAATGTGACTGTCTAATTTGTACGCCTGTGTCATTTCTGTATCTACAGTTAGGAATATTATCTATGTGTCGATATTTCAAATGTGTTACTTTGTGTGTCTCCCTCAACCAGCCCTTCAGGTACAACAATGGAAAAGCCAGACAGTGCTAATGGCCCATTGGCAAAGATAATTGACTGTAAAAGAGCTTAGTCTTCCTGTGGATGCTGGAGATAGCCTAGGAGTAATGGCTGCCAGAGCCCTGCAGAGACATGGGTCTGAATCACTTGGTACTGGACCCACTCCTTGGAATGCCAGTGTTCTTCCACTGAGAGACAAAAGGTTCCTGCCATACGCACCTGATCCCCTTGCTTTGAGCAATGAGAGACCCCATAAACCCTAAATTAGGTTTTGTTGTATGATGGAGAGTTCACATTAGGAATATCTTGTATGTAATGCCTGTGTACTTTTTAGAAACAGGAGACCATACGTTAGGCCTGTTTCTGTTGTGTTTTTTCCTCCTCGGTCTCCAATATTTACAATGGATTATCAATTATTTTTCTTTGCATATTGAATTTGATATTAATTAAAAGAGAGGCTCATTAGTACTGGTTGTTGCCAACATGGCTGCATGGAAGATTTCACACCTGTCATTACCAACACTCTTCTTTTCCAATCTAAAAATCCCTTTACTTTCCCAATCCTGGCCCTTTCTAGAGCAAAGTCTGCAAACTCTGTGGAGGTTTTTATGACATTCACCATATCTACTTGGGACTAGGAAGAAAATGTTAATCTTATTTCCATCAGTGAGGAGGAGAGTGGAGATTACAATATAAATATAGAGAGAATAGGTTATTTCAGGGATCGGCAACCTATGGCAGGCGGCTCGCCAGGGTAAGCACCCTGGAGGACTGGGCAGGTTTGTTTACCTGCCGCCTCCACAGGTTCAGCCTATCGCAGCTCCCACTGGCCGCAGTTCACCGTTCCAGGCCAATGGGGGCAGCAGGAAGCAGTGGCCAGCACATCCCTCAGTCCGTTATTTATTTAACCTATTGCACCATCCACCCCCATCAGAGAGGATTTTGTTGGCATTACTTGCATTATAGGACTATGGCCTTGATTGGGGGAAGTGGCATGCACTCCATTGACTGTTTTTGACAAAATCAAAATTAAAAAAACCTTTCCAAGGTCTGTTGCCCTTAAAGAAGATATACGTGCTTTGAAGAGGCCTCCTTTTCCAAAGCCTTGGTAATATGTAATGAGAAGAGAGTGTAGAAAATTACAAAATAACATAATCAAGTGCGATAATGAATATTTCAACAGGCAGACATTTCAAAGTTTTAATTACAACTAGTAGTGCTATTGATATTGTAATGTCTTTGGGTAACATTTAGCCGAGTAATCATAGACCTCAAATGGACTGCATTACACATGCAATTAATTTTAGAAGATGTTGCTGCAGAAACTGTGCTGAGATCTCTGAGATTTAAGCAAGTGCTCAAATGTTTAACTACAGAAGGCAGTTCCTATAGCATATATAGCAGTTTAATTATGATACTTAACTGAAATACCACATCTCTGTGTTGCGGTGCAGATCTGTTCTGCTAAGAACAATCTTTACTCATCTTCTTTAATAATACAAATGCTTCTCCTGTTGCCTAAAGTGAAAGCTTCTTTTTTTAAACGTAGGCCATGAGAATTTGGGGGTAGGGGACAACATAGTAATAAGCTCTTTTCACAAAGCCCCCCAAACTGCAAGGAGAAGAAAAAAATAAGCAAAGTACAATGCTTCCTCTTATTTTTGTCTTGCTCTTACACTGCATCTGTCCAGTGCTCCCACTCTGATGCTTCTTCAAGAAAACTTTGTCACAAGGGAGAAAGTTTTGAGACATTAGACCAGGGTATCTTGAAATTACTCTCAATCCACAAAATAATGGCTTCATTTAGTACATTAAGGTGTTGTTTAGAACCTGCCACTTTAAACCAGACCCATTTTCACTTTCTCCCTGTTGCTATCAGAGGACCTGGATGCATAGTTAAAAAGAAGCGGCTCCTAGATGAAATGAAATCATTATTTTGAGACTGATCCTGATTCTTAAGATCCTCTGAATAAATCTCTCCCTTAACACATTCCACCTCAGTCCCAAAGCTTACTGTCAGAAAAAGTGAGAGCCTAGTCTCAGAGCATTCTTGCTTATAAATTTGTGAGTTGCCTGCAGTGTGGGATCAAATATATTTTAAAATAAATGAAGAGGTGAGACAGTAGCTTTCTTGTGACCTTTCCTACCTCTTTCCAAGACAAATGCTCTGCTCCTAATGTGACACGTGCCTTTCTCCAAATAGGTCCCCAAGCACATTACAAACTTTACTGATGAAATATAAAATTTTAAGACCAGGCCTGGCTCTATTGAAGGCAATGGGAGTTTTGCAGAAACAGACTCTTAGGAGTGAATTCATTCCAACACTTCCCCCAAATTCCTCTTTGAGATGCTGGCAGGCAACTCAAAGTTCTGCCATAGGTTTAGGGGTTCTTAATGTATCTTGCAAAGTGGAGGACTGCCATCCCTGACAGGAAGGAGGGGCAAAGGTGCAGGTGCCAGCTACAGCACAGATCAACAGGGAGAGTTCTCCGATGCCAGACTAGTTCTCTGCAAGGCATTTGGAGCTGACCCTCAGCAGTGCCCAAGCAGCTGTCACCCACCTAGAGAATCTAGCTCTTAATCTGCAAGATCTAGGGCACTATGCAATAGCTGTTCAACAGGACAGAGCAGCTCCACCCAAGAGTTTATCAAAGGGAATAAAGAACTGGTGTTTTGCGTGACCCTTCACTGACACTGTTAACACATCCATTGAAAATACCCTTCCTTGCAAAGAACCTAATACATGTGTGAGTACTGAAAAACAACAACATTCAGCAGGGCTTTTGTTAGCATCTGTCTCAGAGAACTGAAGATGTCACTTATGGTACGGCCACACTGCTAAAAAAGAACACCAAACCCCATGACTGTGAGTCTCAGAGCCTGTATCAACTGCCTTGAGCTCACACTGAGGCTAAAAATAGCAGTGCAGGCATTTGGGCTTATGCTGGAACCCAGGCTCTGAAACCGAGCAAGAGGAGTGGGAACATCTGTACTGCTATTTTTAGCCCTATAGCACAAGACCAAGTCAGGTAACCTGGGCTCTGAGACTCACTGCCACAGGGGATGTTTTTTGCAGCATGCACATACACTGAGAGACAAACTGAGGCATTTAACCTGATGTGAAGGATTATACAGCCTGCTCTCCACTCCTGTGCGGACAGTCCATTTGCCATGGCCCCACCTCTTCCCAGCCTCATTTGCAGTGCAGCAAGACAGCAGTCTTGGCACATCCTCAGCTGGTCAGGCCTTGTGCTGGCTGTGCATGGGCGGAAGTGTGAGTAATCCTCACACCAGCTGGACCAGACTGTGGGAGGGAGTGGCACCTTCTAATAATGTGATTAATATACCCCAGCCTTGTTTATCTCATGTCAATGTTTTTAAATATAAACACCCTTGGGAAGAGGTCTCTAATCTGAATTTAAAACTACTGCAGGACTAAATTCTGGTTCATGAGTTTTTAGATCAGGCAAAATGTTTCAACTTAGGAACAAATTTTCACAAAAGTGAATAAAACTCTGTGATTGGTTTGTAGTTAGTGGGGACAGGAAGAAATGTGGCCCATTTTTATATTTTCTTACACATCATTTAAGAAATTAGCTTATTTTTCGTGCAAAAAGAGAGAGAGGAGAGTTTTTGCAGGTCTTTAATCTGTTGTTAGACTAATTGCTTTTTTTATCTTAAAAAAATATCAAATGGCTGAGTTATTGCTGGAAAAGTGGCTTTCTCTGACATAGCTAAGCCTCTTATTATGGTGATTTCTTAGCACTAAACAAGAATTAAAAGTAGCACTGAAAAATTGTACTATAATCTGCATCAGCAGCTAATTACTTTCTGTTCCCTCTCTTTTGCTTTAAGCATGAACTCTTTCTTGTGGAACCTGTAGCATGCTAATGTGTGCAGTTGTATTGATTTCAATAGATCTATGCTTTCCATTTATACTAGTTCTAGTAATATTATCTCATTAATACCTGATGCAGATGTGTCAATGATCCACAAATTCACTAAGTTATACTACACCATGACAAAATACCACCTAATAGTTATAAAAGCGCACAGGGAAGATTTTATTAATACTCTGCCAGTCACCAGTGGTACTCCATTTCTACCCACACGATATTTTCAGCATCAGTGTAGCTGCAAAGCACCTTTGTAGGGACTGAATTGGAGCTCTCCAAACATCAAACAGTTGGAAACACTGGGTTTTATGGTGAATTTAAAAGGCAAAGGCACTTGCAGTAATTTTATATTTTAAATGTTAAGGGCCATCCAGTCAGCTACTATGCATGAAGTATATATTTATTGCTTGTGTTGGCAGGTCAGCCTTTGGTGAACAGGACATTACTCTCCAGAAAAAATGCATCCCCCAAGGCAGGAGAAAGGTGGAGCAGTAAAGTGGTATTATTCCACAGGGACCTACATCCAGCCCACTGTGGTCAAATTGAGAGTCCCTATGACGTACAATCTATTTTAAGGAAGGGGGAAATGGTGGGAAATGCCAGAGGATCCCTCCAGAAAAGTTGCTAAAGTTGAAACTCTCCCACATGCAGAGAGCTCACATAAGGCTCTTCACTTCATTAAGTCCATGATAAAGGCAACAGTTATGGGATTCTCAGCAGACTCAGGTCAAAACATTAAAATATAGATATCTAAAGCTAGATTCCAAAATTTATATTTAGTCACCAAACTAAGAGGCCTGATTTTTCAGAAATGCTGATCACTCAGCAGCTTCCATTGATTTGAGTGACTCAGCACTTGCGAAAAATCAGGCCACTTATTTTGGGGTCTGTTTCCAGTACCCATTTCTGAAACTCTTGGCACAGGAGAATTTTACCCAAAGGCCTTGAACCTGCAATTGATTTTGGTGGGAGTCTATACAGGTGCAGTTTACAGCAACGAACAGTCATTTGCAGATTAAGGGCCTAAATTAGTTTCACACACTGAGAAAAGTGAGGAAATCCCAAGTAAAAGGTATTATCCTTATACAGCTTATCAGAATGTGTCCTTATTACTGTGGTCTTAAAGAACACAGATGGAATATAAAATACAGTGTGTTGTATACCATCACATACCACTGAATATACCTTAGCATGGATTTCCTGACTTGTGTTAATTTATGTCACAACTATAATACTGTTCACCATTTCCCTCTAATTAATATTAAGAATACAGAGGTATATTTATATCACAAATCTGTTTAGTGGCATAGATATGATGCTGAGATATGAAGTCATAGGCTTGAAAGATTTCTGTCTCAGATCAGTTTGGACCAATTTCTTACAGTCAGTTATGAACTTTGCAATGTAATGGTCAGGCATTAACCTCTGCTGTGGACAGGACACTAGACCTGGTTGGCCAATAGGCTGATCTGGCATAATAAACCCTGTGTTTCCCTATGCAAACATGTGGTGTCGTATAATCAAATTGTTGTTGAGAGAGGCATGTCTTCATTTAATGCAGGCATTTGTGAATTTCCAGTTTCAAAGCAGTGACTACCCAATGCATGGGAAGCCTTTGCCATCTGTCAGTCTTCACTTTTTATTTTATGAGCAAACACAAATTACTCAAGATTACTTTTCCCTATCTCTAACAAATACAATACCTTAATTTAGACACACAGTAAAGTCAGATTATTAATGGCATCAAAAGGCACCACAGAATATTCACAGATATACAGCACCATGCTAACTTAACCAATGTTACAGTCCATATGTTCCATATGAGACAGACTTTGCCAGGAGAATGCCAAGTGCATTACCTTAAACACCAAACTCATGGTGATTCCAGAAGAACTTGCACCGTAATTCATTACTGAATGGCTTTCATATATCTAGAGAAAGAGGTAGGGAGGACAGTCAGGGACACTAAGAACGTTAAGTGTACAAGCTCTACAATTTAATGCTGAAATGATCTCACTTACTCAGTAAGGAGGAAGAGCTTGTATTTTTTTCAGTGCAGAGAAAATAGCTTTTGGGAAACTTACGGGGAATAATTCAGAATGAATGTTGTCAACACCTCCTTTAAAATGCCTCCATTAGATGGCAATATATGGGTAGCCTAGTCATCACTCAATCACATTAAGTTCTATAAACTCCTGAAAGCTGTTGAGCGCAGAGCTTAGATGAATTTGGATGAGCTAGTTACTTATAAGGCATATTTTCAGGGAGATATTTATTCCGTACCAGTGTTGGAGATTCACCTAGACAGATGAATGAAAAAGAAATCAAATGAAAGTGTGGAAATGTGAAAGAGAAAATAAGTTGAGCTTTACTACAGAGTGCTTACCACAAGCACTTTTCTACAGCCAATGGTCCTTAATGGCATTTGCTTTATAATTTTTCTACCAAAATGAGAGCCTGTCATATTCATTTAAAGCAAGATATTCTTACAATGAGCACACTTTCAGCAAAAGATGAACCATGGGGATTCTCTTAATCAAAAGATCTCATTATTAAAAATACATCTTTTTGGCTTTGAAAGCTTGCAAAATTGCACTCCTAAAACATGAGAAGTAGAAATTGATCATTTTTACCCATGATTTTCTTGGAGTGGGAGGAATACCTGACATTTCTAATTAAGAAATAATTAGCTGGTAATCTCTCAGGGAAAAAGCATGATCTGTGTTGATCTGTCCCTTCTTTTCTCCTCTTTTTTTCCTTCTATCCTCTTTAATTGTCTATGAAAAATCCACGTTGAATGATAGGTAGAACTAGAATTAGTTGCAGTGGAAATTATAATTACTTTCAGGGCGGCTCTAGGCACCAGCAAGCAGGTGCTTGGGGCTGCCCATTTGCAGGGCTGGCAGGGATCCAGCATGGGAACTGAGAACCAACAGGGGGCCCTGGGAGCTGTAGTTCCTCGGTTAACTCCCTGCCTACAGAGCCAGCCCTGGAGCAGGGAAAGAACTACATTTCCCAGCATTCCCTTGGCCACTATCAACAGAAAAGGGAGGAGGAGAGAGTGAGATAGCTGAGACCTCATGCTGCAGACTTGCGTGAATGGAGAGCTGCACTGTGAAGGGTAGGGGTACCATATTTTAACACTCAAAAAATAGGACACTCCACAGGGAGGGAGGGTAGCCCCACCCTGCTGCCATCCACTGCCTCCCAGTTCCCACCCCGTGACTGCCCCCTACAGAAACCCCAACCCATCCAGCTCCCCCGCTCCTTGTCCCCTGACTGCCCCCTTCCAGGACCCCTGCCCCTAAGGACCCCAACCCCTATCTAAACCTCCCTTCTTCCTCATTCCTCGCTGCCCCCGAGACCCCCCACCTAACTTCTCCCTAGGACCCCACCCCCCTACCTGTTCCCCTTGACAAACCCCCAGGACTCCCATGCCTATCCAACCACTGCATGTCCCCTGACTGCCCCCAGAACCCCTTCTGACCATCTAACCCCACTTCTCTCTGCCCCTGACTGCCCTCCGAACTCCCACGAAACCCATGCAACCCCTCTTTCCCCCTGTCCCTTGATGACCCACCGCAAAACCCTACCATTCTCAACTTCCCAGCCCCCTTAAACCGTGCCACCTCAGACCAGCGTCGTCTGGGTCGGCTCAGCATACATGCTTGCCGTGCTCCTTCCACCGGGCCCACAGCCTTGCCCCTCCTACCCAAATGCTGCTGGCGTGGTGCGCTTGAGGCTGCCAGGGGAGGGTGGGAGCAGAAGGAGGGGCCTTCTGGCTGACTTGGAGAGACCATGGAAGTGGCTCAATCCAGCCAGCCTCCCTGTCAAGCCACACCACACTCTGCATTGTTTTTGGAGAGAAATCCCGGACCTTTTTGAGCCAGTTTTACAAATTCCTCCCAGAATCTATTTAAACCAAAAATCCCAGACGTGTCCATGAACATATGGAATATGATAACCCTAGAGATATGCCCAAGGGAGTAGGCTTTGGCCCAGATATCCCTTCAGAAGACTTCCCCAGGACTGGATTAGGGTATTGGTGTGACCTCACCTTGCAGCCTCCAAAGAAGGAAATTTGGGGTGACTAAATGACAGTGCCCCTCTCTATCTTGAGCCTAACAAGGGACGGTATTGGATCCCACTAGAATTTAAAATGAAAAGTGAAGGGAGGGAGGCTCTGGACCTGGGCAGCTTTAAGATACAGTACCAGGGCACGTGGGAGGATTTCCACTTTGAGCCATGGAAGCAGAAATTGACTTTTCCTTTCCCAGATTTTGCAATTTATTCAGAACAGGAAATCTAGCACCTGCCTTCCATATCTTTGAACACCTTCAAAATTCAGAATGTTCAATCTCAATTTGGGCAACTGTTACTGTCATTTCTCCCAAATCAAATTATACTTGATGCCACTGTAACTTGGCTGTGGGAAAAACTAGGATAAAATTGAGCAAGAAATGCTTCCCAGTGATTATTAGGACTGGAATTGCTATTTTCAACAGCCATTGCCTTTTTTTTTTAGTTTTATTTGTTTAAAAGGAAGACAGTGATATTGCATTGGCAAATTCTCCATAGAAACAAAGAGTGGAACAAAAGAATAATAAAGGTGCTTCAACTTTTCCTCATTTATGTAGGACAGTCTTATAATATGCATCCAGATACCCTCCAATCACATGAGCTGAAAATTGTTCCACTTTACTGCAGTTCTGTAACCATATGGGAACCAATCCTGTCTGTTCTGTGCACATCCAAAATTCCTGCTGAATGACCCGCCCTGAGAGCGAGTTACCAGTGACCCAGGGCTTAGTGGAAGGAGAGTGCAGGTGGGAGTGGGGGGAGCCCAGGGCTGGGGCAGCAGGGGGTGTGGGTGGTGGGGGGAGAGCCCATGGCTGGGGCAGCAGTGGGGTGCGGCAAGGAGCCCAGGGCT
This sequence comes from Chelonoidis abingdonii, assembly GCF_003597395.2. Classification (NCBI taxonomy): domain Eukaryota; kingdom Metazoa; phylum Chordata; order Testudines; family Testudinidae; genus Chelonoidis; species Chelonoidis abingdonii. Next base: position 224,178,118 of record NC_133769.1, read on the forward strand.
GGAGTCGGGGGCACCCAAAAATTTTTTTGCTTGGGTGGCAAAAAACCTAGAGCTGGCCCTGATTACTGTGGACCTTTTTCCCTGGTATGGCAGTCATCTGCTCCATCAGGAGCCAGTAAAGATCCATTTCAGGGGTAGTAGTGCCCCCTGGTGTCAATATCCCCTACATACTATGCTCTATGATGTAGCCCCTACTGGGGATTGAAGTGCCTCCTTACTCCTCTGCATGGGTGTACGTCTTGCCCAATGTTCTCTTCTGTTATGGATATTAAAATACCCAAGGGATGATAGGCAGAACTATGTGCAGAGCTGGAGATTGTACCAAACATTAACCAGATCTAAGGTGACCAGATAGCAAGTGTGAAAAATCGGGATGGGGGTGGGGGTTAATAAGAGCCTATATAAGAGAGACCCAAAAATCAGGACTGTCCCTATAAAATCAGGACATCTGGTCACTCTAACCAGATCTCTTGTTGGGAGTAAGTCATAGATCCTACCCTTGAACAGAAAAAGGGAAGTGAAGAATGACAAAAAGCTGTTGTACCAGACTTTTTTTCCTATGGATACAGAATGCACAGCCTGCCTGAATTCAGGTATTGCCTAACTTTTGACTTTGCAACCTTAATAGTATTTTAAAGTAATTCTAAGAAAGTTCGTTGTTCAGCATTAGAAGTGACTTTTCTTGTGATTCTTGTTCCATGACAGTCAGTATTGATGATAATGTGTCTATAGGTCAAGTTGTGCCAGAAATCAGGTATCTTAGTGATTTTCTGGAACCCATTCAACTGTTGTTCGAAAGCAAATGAGAAACGGCAGTTTAGTCTTTCTAATGGGAGATATGCCTCTGAAGTCTTCTACGAATAACAGAAAGAGCTATGTATTCAACAGGACACAGCATGTGAACCTGCCATTTAAATGAACACAGGGATGTTAATGCCATGAAACATCTCCACAGAACAGAAAGGACTTGGGAAAAAGTTCAGCTGAGGAAAACTAGCTTCCAGTTACTGGAGGATCAACAACTTTAACTTCTGTAGTGTCTTCTCGTGCCAAGGCTTTTCAGTACATTTGCCTAGTCTTTCTGTTGGTGTGATATGAAGCTAATTTACATAAACTGGACTTCCAGATCTTTGTGCTTCTTCGTAGTCAGTTTCTCTGCACAACATTGAAAATGCCGTAAGCCAGACCTACTGCCATCCTTGCTTACATCTTCAGCATGCCATGTTTGGTTTGGTTTTCATTACCCACCTAAGTTTTTAGTGATAGACAATGACAAAAGTTCTTCAAAACAAACACTTTAGACTAACGTTTTCAAAATTAATTAGTCTTTATAAATGCATTCTGTCAAAACTTCTGCTTCAGAACTTCACAAAAACTGTGACAGAAGTACCTGTGGGAAAGTCCATTCATTTTGGGCTAATATTTCGTGATTATTATACTTTTCATAAGTAGATAGGCTTCTTCTTTTTCTCAGACATGCTGCAATTCCAAGCATTCCACTTCCTGGCTATGTCTAGCTGCCATTGCTGCAAACTTCTGTCTTGAAAATCATGGAAAGTTTCAGAAAGATGAAATTCCTAAGCACGGAATCTACAGATACAAAGCACTGACTCAGTCCATTAAAAGAAAGACTGACTGACCGTCTAATTCCATTACTTTCAAGGGAGCTGACTTCGTGACAGTCACTCAATAATAATAATAAAAACAGAAGCAGAAAGCAAACACAGAACCCCAAAACTAAAGGCACTATTTTTTTAGGTTGGCAGGGAAATGCTAAATTCAAGTGAGCCTGGACTATATAATTCACAAGTTTGAGAAGCTCAAACCTGAGCAATGTGACAATTGGGAACACCAAAGTAAATGCAAATATACCACATGACATACAGTGTGCTTCTGTTCTCATGTCACCAGTTTTACATTGGTGTGACTCCCACTAACTTCAGCTGAGTTACTCCTTATATACTCTGGTGTAAATGAGAGGAAAATCAGCCTTATATTTGCCAAAATATGCCTAGCCCAAGAGGAAGTCGTTCATCCAGTATCATGCATCATTCACCTCACTCTGCCAACAGATTGTTTTGAAAGTAAAGCTGGTGGGCAGAAAAGAGAATCTGAGGGGGTAGGGAAGGAAGTTGGAGAATCTAAGGAGTAAGATGCCATAAATGTGTGGCAGGTACTAATATCGGGTAAGTGTTGTATTAAAACATACAAAGACCCCTTGCTTTGTGAGAGCCGTCATGTTTGTTTGGATACTAAAGGAAAACCTGAGTCCCAAAATTCTAACTTTGGAGGCACCTGGATCACTGCTTGAATCAGTCCATCTTTGCTTAAGAGACTATTAGAACTTTAAAAGTCAAATGTTTACATACTGTATATCAGGCAAAGACCCTATAATTAGCTGAGTCTGTGTTGACCTAAAACTTACAGACTTCTATTTTTCTGCAAAATTTAGGAATATTTTTCCTTCCTCTTTGTGATGCAAGCTGCAGATCCAGAATTCCACGGTCCGGAATTTCTGGGAGCACAGGATAAGTGATTCAAGGTCTATAATTCTACCAGAATTGTCAATTTTTCACTGTCGAGCATGCTAATTTCTTTAGGGTCCATCTATTGTTCTTCTCTACTGTCTCCATGGCCACTGACTTGCAAGTATAAAACACATGCAGTGACTCAACTTCAGGAGCATCCAACTACCGGCTCGTTACCTTGCATCTCCTGCTGTTTCCACCATCCAAGAGAGAATGATTTGACCCTGGTAAGTATATTTGTCAGGGATGAAGCTGTCCAAATATTGTGGTCTGAGGAAAATATGACTGTGCAATGATGCTGATGTGGTATGCTGATAATAGGTATCATTGACACTGACAAATCTTAGCAGGGAAATGAATGCTTCATAATGTGAAATAGTTCAGGGACATTTTTAAATCACAGGTTACTATGTGGCAATTATATGGTTTAACTCATTGTCATCCAACACACACACAGAATGGCAATGTCATGACTGTACTAGCAGCAAGGCTAAGAGAACCCATGGGATTTAAAAAAAACAATTGCAGGCGTCAAGGGGATAGTGTAAGAAGTCACAGCTGAGATTTTGACTGTATATCATGCGACTCCTGCTTGGGTCACTCTTGTTCACCTGAGGCAGAACTTAATTTGTCAATTTAAAAAACCAATAATATGGGGAACCGGTGTTTAGTACTAGCGTGAATGCTGTCGTGCTTTCAACAGGATCTGAAACAGTCCCTGCTCACCTTACCCATGCAATAGTGACTCCGATGGGAGATATTTCATTGGAAGTAAATGGAATATGAGAGAGGTGAGGATTTGGCTCTAAGAGTGTCCATACTTAATGATATTGAGATAATAGGAATAGTTTACAATAGCTGGAGAACCTAAAACTTTTCTATATTAAAACTTCTCTTTAAAAAAACTCTAAACTATGAAAATAAATAAAGGAAAGCAAGAAAAGAGAAAAATGAGAGGGCATAATTACACACAACTGGTGGGCTGCTATTTTACACCTCTATTTCAATCTTAATTTTCTTTTCCCCTCTAATTTGATCATATAATGCCATTATTTTATTCCCCACACATGCCACCCATAAATATTTCTTCAATACAGAAATCATGTTTTTGGTTACTAAACTACACATGTATATTTTATGTAAAGGCTCCAAAAGAATAAAATTATATAATATAAATTATTATTAAAATTACAGTACAGCCTGGAGGTCCCCACTGAGCTTGGGGCCCTATTGTGCTAAGCAGTTTCCATATATCTAGTAAGAGACAACCCCTCTCTGGAGGAATTTACAGTGCCAGGGTCTAATACAACTTCACTGAGGACCATGGAAAGACTTCTGTTGACTTCTGTGGGAGTCAGATCAGGGTCTAAATAGGCAGGACAGACAAAAGGTAGAAGAGAAAACAGAGGCACCAAAAAGTTAAGTGATTTGCCCAAGATCACACAGCAAATCGCTGCCAGGATTGGGAATAGATCCCAGGTTTCCTGACTTCTTCAACATCACATAGTATATTTATTTACTATATTTTTATTACTATAAATTAAATAATATCCATGGGCTGGAAAATGAGCACATTACTCTTAACTATGGGCTGCTCTTGCATTCCTTGTATACCACAAGCTCCCAGGGATTTTAGTGGGAGCTTTGGGTACACAAAGAGCACAAGATCAGGATCTCTATCTGTTCTCTTTAAAGATATGTTGTTTGCTTTCTTCTAAAGAACTTTCATTTTATTTTTGTATTTGATAAAGACAAATAGTAATAAAAACATTCATGGCATTTCAGCATGACACAGAAACCAACCACGACCACATAGGCTCCTCATTAAGTGGTTTGAAAGTTTTACCCATAATGTCTACTTTCTCATTTATTATTCCTTTTCATCACCCCCTCTTCTTAAGTATTCATTGTAACCTAAGTCCCATTTTTCAAAAATGCACAAGTGACTTGGGAACCTATGTTGTAATGGGGCCACTTAAGCACTTTTAGAAAATGTTGCCTAATAGCTATATCTCTTTATCTTTACATCCCTCAGTCAATCTATAAAGCTATAGGGATACCTTGAAATATGCAAAATTGCAAGAAAAGTGAAACTGACTGGTGAGTTTAAACCCTCAGTCACAATACTATTCCCAATGGTTAGTCATAAAATGTATACAAGTTTTCAATAGATATGGGAGCATTGGTACCCTAATATTTTAAATAGACTGGGACAACCTAAATTAAATTTAGCAAAGATAGGTGAATCTACATAACTGGAGAAGAAGCAATATTTGATAGCATAACTTATTAACATTATCCCCTAGCCTGGGCATTTGTCATATTAGTTGAGATGGATCCAAATCAAAAGCCAGATCTGAACACCCATGAACTTGGAGGAAGTTCATATTCATGCCCAGGTCTGAAATTTGTGACTAGTCCCTCTCTCTATAATGGGAGAAATCAAAACCTCCTCAACATGGGGAGGAGTGGGGATATCTGGATCCAGATCCATGTCTGGATCCTAACTTTGGACCCAATACATCAAATCACTTAACACTGTTTAAGTGCTTTGCAGAGTAAGGATAGATTGGGGCCTCTATGTTCAGGCCCATCTCTAAATATTTCAGAATAATTGACAAGACAAAAAATGGTGTCAGGATTAGACTCTGAACAATTAACAGGGAATTTATGGGCCTCGGTACCATTCCCCAGTTTTCAGTAATGTCTTTATCAAGTTTTAATACATTAGGAATTAAAAGACAAACCCAAACTTGCCATGCAGCGCTATCGTACTTTGAAATATGAAACAATAACTAGGCACATTCTACCGCAATTGCCAAAGAAGTGTCCCATTAGTCTTGACAATTTGTGAATAATGAGAGGACGTGAAATGACCTGAAAATAACACCCTTAAATAACCAACAAATGAAAATAAAGGACGAAAAAATATGTGACTGCAAGGTCAGGCTATCAAACACACAAAAATAAAAGCCTAATGTGTGCGGCTGTAATAGGATTGCTCGTGTTTAAATATTCATGCATATGAGGGGTAATTCAGTCCAATAAAATTAGACCTCATTTACACTCACTGTTGTCCATGTCATTCTTTATTCGATTCTCTGTGGAAAGCTTAGTATGAATAAAATGAATAAACAGATTTAAGATAAATACAAAACCCTATTTGGACATGGCCTTTTTCAGGGGCTTCAGAGATTAAATCTGAGTCATTTAGATATAGGCCAATATTTCCTAGCCTGGGGTGGTTGGGGGGGGGGGGGTCATTCATGCAGTTACAAGACCAGTCAAATGTACACAGGGCAAAGAAGAGGACCGATGAATTGAGGGAAACATGCATGACATTGGATCTTCACCTTTGCAGGCACACGCACAACAATAAATAAATAGTGATCAGCTCTTTGAAAGATACCATGCCACTTTCCTGTTCTACTCCCACAATAGCCCCTAATGCCACTGCTAGTCACAGTAGTAGATCACATGTGCACAACTTCAGATCGCAAAGTCTTACTAAGTTTTATCAAGTGGCATCTCTCTTGCAATGCCAGGGCCCAAAGAAATCCTGCTGTGCGTTGTCTTATACCAAAAGCAGCAGAGGACAGTAAATATCCAGACCAGGAGGGATGCATTAAGTATACCCATGGGTTTTAGGCTATTTAAAATCCCCCCAATGTAGTCTGAAGCACTGGAATGATATTCATGACTCTCAAATCTCCAGTAATTACTTCCAGGCTACAAATGCTCATTGTGCCTAAAATGCCATCCCTGATCAATCGCAAATCTAAGATCCATTCTGCAAGGGTCACAGTAACTTTCAGCACAGTTTTAAAATGATGGGCTTTCTGAAAACTCGCATTACACTTGTTTTACTTGTATTAATAAAGTCATGCACTATTTGTCATTACTTGGCTATGTAGAACAACTCTTGCTCTTTTTGTCTTAATCAGCGTGTTGCAGCTTAGAATTATGAGATCCTGTAAGTAAGGCGTGAAGCACGATGGGAGAAGTTTGTCTGGGTTTTTTTTGTTTGTTCTTTTTTAAATCTTGGGATGAACTTTGAATCACTTGGCAGTGAAAGTGCTGGTACTGACATCCATTCTGAACAGAACTAACTCATAGGAGAAATTACAGCTGTGATTTAAAGAGCTGCTGATATGCATAGTAGGTGCATTCACCCCCACACACATACACTCATACGCAACATATGCATTTATCATAGCATGTTTTTTTATCTAGCACTTGTTAACACACAGTGAAGAGCATATAACTATTGCCCTTTACTATATTTATTATTCCCTTTTGGTCAGGTTGCAACTGTGCAATATTTTGTCATGTTTTTCAACTACCTAACAGATTTAAAAATCAGCCAGAGTTAGCCTCTTCTACTCCCCAACATGAATAACCTGAATAACAACATTCTGCCTTAATCACTCTACTCTTGAAGCAAGCATTATATTTATATTTAGACAGAAACAACGGTAAAATGTAGGATTTCTCTTTGCATATTACAATACCACATTTCGAATCAATGAGCTACTCGTGGCAGGAAGCAGACACACAAGCAACTCAGTTCCCAAGTGTTCATAATCAGCCGCTTTAAAAGTGTTTTCTTAATAATTCAAGCCAGTGACATTGTGGAAGATTATCTCAATATCTCTTAGCTGTGGGAAAGAAGGGAAAATACTAGCATCGTGACAATCAATATAAGGGAAAATGAACACCCCTAAGAAAAAGTGAGGGAGAGGATGTATATGTGGAACAAAGAAATTGACTAGAAAAAAATCAGGAGGAGGAATATAATCAAGCTGCATACAATAAAAAAGCTACATAATATGAAGCAAAAACAAACAAAAAAGAGATAAGAAAGAAACTCAGAAGAGAGGGACTAGTACTGCAATGGAGAGAACACAACCAGATACACGCTTATCTGGAATGGCTCAATTTTAACAAAGAAAAATGTCTCTTTATCTTTAGACATGGACATAACCTCTTTGAAAGAAGGTCAGCATTTTGTACCCAAAGCCACCTAATTCCTGAGCCAAAGGTGACTTGGGCTATTAATAGTTATTCTTTATTTTACTATTATTTATTACTTACATACCAATAATGCCAGGAATCTGCCATGGTGCTTTAGAAAACAGAGAAAGAACTAGTCCCTTCTCCCAAAGAATTTACACCTGAGGGCCTGCTCTTAGTCCTATTGAATTCAAAAGCAAGCCATTTTTATTGGCAAGCTAAATATGGATGTAGATACTGAACTTTAGCCTCCCAAGCATGTTTGCCTTTTAAAATGGTTGTTTATTTCAAAAGTCTTCGTAACTGTGGCCAGCATGTAGATAAATTATGTTAAGAGTGAGCAAGGTGGCTTTAGTGCCAGAGATATCCCTGTGTGTAAGGGCAAGATGATATACAGACCACTGAACAAGTTGGTTTTCTTGTTTTTACTCAGGAAAAAAACCAGCATTTAGCAGAAGTAAAGGGAGTGTTTCACAGCTCCAGAAGCCTACCAGAGTGGAATATGGATCTTGCTCCTCGAGGACACTGTCAGGTCTGGGATAGGCAACATTCAGGCAATCACAGTTGGTCCCCTCCCACCAAATAACTGGTAGAGGAAGAGAGGGACCACCTAACAGCAGGAGGGAGTGGGCTGGTACCCGATCACCAGGCATCAACGATGAGAAGGGGTCCAGGGTAAAAGAGTGGTGGCTGTGTGTGCATTCTCGGAGTATTGCATTGGTATAGAGCCTGCACCTCCATGTTAACTTGGCCCATTGCTAAAGCCATACTAAGGTACAGTGCAGGGTTTTATTTGTGTGGTTCACATTAAACGGACACTGCAGGATTCTCCCAGCCCTACTGTTAGCAGCACTTTGGGCTATTGGCTGAGCCACAACTCAGGGGGAAAGTGCCCCTTGCCGAATCAGCAATGTTGCCACTGATCAGAGGAAATCAGACAGTGCCCATGCCTGAAGCACCTGGACACTGCTTAGATGGCTCTTGTCTCAATATGACCAAGTCTGGCCCTGCTTCATAGCTTCTGAGGTCTGACAGGATCACACAACTCAATGTGGTACAGCAGCAAGGTCCCCATTAGAATGTCAGTTCGAACTGATGTTTAGCATAATTGACATACAGAATAACTCTGATTTAAGTGGATGGCTTCAGACTTTTAAATAGATAATCATAATAGAAAAATGTATTTGAGGAATAGCTTATTTTCACAGAGGAAATTGATATATGTAGTCATCTGGCCTTAAAATCACATCTGGCTTGGCAAGACAGAAATCTTGGCAGCATTATAACTAAGAAACTGTTTGCAAAAATTCTCATGTTAAGAAATTTCTCAGTCCTTCTTACTGTCATCAGATTAGAACTTTACAAATAGAGGGCCAAATTCATCCCTGCTTTAATGGCATTGGAAATACAGCAGAAATGCATTTAGCCCAGTAAGATTCAAGTCACTCTAGTCCTCAATTTTAGGCAGTACTGAGTATTTAGAATCTGAGGGTCTGAGCCACTCTCCTTTGACTTCTATGGACATTGGACTGGGCCTTGAATGGAGTCACCGTATGGGTACCAGAGCCTGCATCAGCTATGCCTTATGTGATCCTGACAGACCAGCTCAAGCTAGAGCCACACTTTCATGTGAATATGAGAGTTAAATGTATTAGCATATGTTCAGGCCAATTCACTTGTGTGTTAATAGAGATCAAAGGAGATATTAACTGTATTGTTTTTGCCTAATTATATCCTGTTGTTTACTTTTACATTACATTTACATTATGCATACCTGGTAATTAAATAAGCCTATGTCAAAATGTGTGCTAATGTAAGAGTGCTGTCAGCTGTTGAACTTCATGAAAACTAGGGGAATGTTACTTGTATTGCTTTCACTTATCTACTCCTATTATAATGCATTTATATTATGTTTGTCTCTTTGACTAAATAACTCATAGACTGCAAATGAAGAAGAGTGCTAAATTCAAAGCAATTGGCCATTGTTTGGATACAGACACTTGGATACAGAGTGTTGTTTGTTCAAAGAAGCTATAAGTACTGATTCAAAGAGAGATTCTTTCTCTCTGGACTGTTTGGATTCTAACAAGGCAGAATAACTGAACAGGAAGATGGAGATTCCCCAGAGTTATTCCAGGTAGTCCTGGAAAAGATTTTTGGGAAACTAGCAGTTTATTACACCGCTGCCACTATTTGGAGTTACACACCATGATTTACTTGTTGTTATATTTTATCTGCTTTAACCTCTCAATAATTCTCATTCTTTTTTCTTAGCTAATAAACCTTTAGTTAGTTTGCTATAGAATTGGCTGCCAGAGTTGCGTGTGGTGTGAGATCAAGAGTACCAATAGATCTGGGGTAAGTGACTGGTCCTTTGGGATGTGGAGAAACCTGATGATGTGTGATTTTTGGTTTATGTGACCATTATCACTAAGTGAACTTTGTCTGGGTGGCAAGATAGGCTGGAGTGTTTAAGGGACTGTCTGGGACTCCATGGTAAGACTGGTATAGTGATCCAGGAGTTCGCATTTGTTACTGGCTTGGTGAGATCTAATAATAGAACACACCACCAATTTGGGGCATATGCCCTATTTTCTGACAGTCTGCCCTGAGATAGGCACCCCCAGTTGCAAGCCACCTTAAATGAGGCATCAAAGTGGACCCAGACGAGGCTGCATGAGAAGTGCCATTGTGATGTGCTGATGAGAGAGACAGCCAAGCAGCAGTTTTAAAACTACCTTTTTTATTCTGCTGAAAGCAACTTCAGGGCTTTGTCTCTCAGAAGCCCCTTGATGCAAAACTTCATCTGTGGCTCAACTCTGCCTCTTCTTCTTAGCTCATAGGAAGTCTCATAGGCACACCATTCCTATTACATTGTCAAATATAAAACTGAGAAGGTGGGGGAGCCTGTCACAGAAAAAAAAAACTGTGAATCGAACTTCAGAAAAATTGATTTTGTCTCAAAAATCGGGAGATTTAAAAACTAAGACATTTGGGGTTCTTTCTATTTGCCTTTTGGTTTTTTGAGCTTTAGGGTTCACACTTTCTAGCTCTTCTCTAGAAGCTCATATTCTCCCATAATCAAATGACTCCAGAGGCTAGGACTTTAAGAAAAACATCAAATATTCTGAGACCAGCATTACTGTTGGGAGAGTTGGCAATACTGGAATGCATAAAAAAGTAGGCAGGAAAATAACATTGATACTCTTATAATGTAATAGGCTTAATGAATTGCATAGTATCATTTGTCCTAATCCACTTAATTTATCTTTTTTTAGTCAGATATAGATGAAGTCCAGAGAGGGATAGTGAAAATGATTAGAGGTATGGAAAAACTTCCATGTGAGGAGAGATGGAAAAAAATTAGAACTGTGTGATTGAGAGAGGCCAAAATAAGCAAGGTCATGATAGACCTTCACAGATAATGAAAGGTATAGAGAAGATAAATCAGGCACACTTATTTATGCTTTCTCATAAGAGAAGAACAAGGGACTATAATTATCCTGTGGAACTCACTGCTACAACATATTGAGGCCAAGAACTTAGAAGGATTCTAAAAGGAATTAAACATGCATATTGATAGGGTGAACATTCATTTACACTTGGTGGGAGCAGTCTACTCCTTGCTGGACAGTAGAGGGGTTAATAATAAACTTAGTGGGGATGAGTTGGGCAGAAAGGGGTGCAAGGAAGCATATTTCAGAATAATAACTTAGAAGTGTGTTTGTCACTTAGTAATAAACATTGCTTGGACTAAAACTTTATTTGGTATAAACAGGTTGCCTTCTAACTCATCACCTTGTAAACAAGGAGCATCATCAAGTTATCATCTACATAACAGCAGCAAAGAGTTCTGTGGCACCTTATAGACTAACAGACGTTTTGGAGCATGAGCTTTCGTGGGTGAATACCCACTTCGTCGCAAGCATCCGACGAAGTGGGTATTCACCCACGAAAGCTCATGCTCCAAAACGTCTGTTAGTCTATAAGGTGCCACAGGATTCTCTGCTGCTTTTACAGATCCAGACTAACACGGCTACCCCTCTGATATTTGACATCTAAATAACAGAAAACTCAGTGTGACCTATATTAATAAAACCGTATGTGGGCTGGTCTGACCTACAGAGGAAACGGCTTCAAATTTTACTTAAATCCCCATTTAAATGTATATTATATGAAAGGCCTGTTCTCTCATCCTTCAAAAACTACTCCCCAAGTAGTTTAAACTTGACGGCTTGTCCTTTTTGTTAAGGCTACATTTCAGTCATGGGTATTTTTAGTAAAAGTCATGGACAGGTCACGGACAGTACACAAAATTGACAGCCCATGACCTGTCCATGACTTGTACTATATAAGCCTCACTAAATCTTGGAGTGGGGCGGCCCGTGGGGCCCCATGGGTGCTTATGGGAGAGCAGCCCAAAGGGCACCATGGGTGCTCATGGGGGGAGGTGGCATGGGGGTACTGTGGCTTCTTGGGGGAGTAGCCTGTGGGGAGCAGCCCAGGATCCCCACTAGTGCTGGGGGTGGGGCTGGCAGGCTCCATACCAACTCCTCATGGCTCCCAAGAAGAGGCAACATCCCCCTCCCTCAACTCCTAGCTTCGCGTGCTGCCCCCGCCCCAAGCGCCGGCTCCATAACTCTCATTGGCCGGGAACCACAGCCAATGAGAGCTGCAGGGGCAGTTCCTGCAGGCAGAGGCAGCGCCTGAGTTCAGAGGCAGCACGTGGTGCTAGGAGCTGAGGGATGGGGATATTGCCACTTCTGGGGAGCCCCCCCAAGGTAAACGCCACCCAGAACCCTCGCCCTCCTGAGCCCCAACTCCCAGCCCTGAGCCCCCTCCCACACATACCCAAACTCCTGCTGCTGCTGGGTAAGGGGGAGGGAAGTGGCCTGAGACTACCTTGGCAGCAGCAGGTGTGGCTGGGCCAGGGGCTTCCCAAGCTGTTCAGACAGCCCCGGGGCCAGCCGCACCAACTGCTGCAGAAGTCCTGGAGGTCCCAGATAGTCACAGAATCCTTGACTTCCATGACAAACTCACAGCCTTACTTTTTGTTTGTATTGATGTTTTTATTTGTTTCATATGACACTAATAATGTGACACGTAAGAAGAAAGTAAATAGAGGGATGTTTGTTAGGGGAACAGGGCAGGGGCTACAGCTTCTCACTAAAGTTTGTCATATAAAAAGGTGAAAAAAATCAATGAGGTTTGGGTGTTAAAAACAACCATTATATCCTGTGGGGGGGTTGAATGTTGAAGGGCACCATTGCATACTGATGACCTCTGTGTGGACCCCGCAAACATTTGTGATATCACATAACTGTGAAACACTGGGTTTTTTAATTGGAAAGACAAGAGGATTTATTGAGCCTTTTATCCACCACAGGTGAAGCCTACTCACAAAATACAAATATTTGTCTTTGTCCCTACACAATGCCTCTTTGTGACACTAACGGAAGGAAGCTGCTTGAAAAGTATTAATCATTCTTTCTTTTCGTTTAAGGCAAGATGCGTCTGCAGATCTAGCTTTTGAGCTGGAGGGAATGCTTAAGAATTGTAATGGTGACCTCCAGTGGCAACTACTGGGAAATGAAGGATTGTCTCTGGATATATCATGGCATTAAGTTGTATTAAAATATGTTCTTTACAGGGATATTGGTAATTCTGTTGACATGTAGAAAAAAATAATTATATGCTAATTCACAAAATCATTGCCACTTCCTCAATTTTAGTTTTACTAGTTAGATATATTATGAATATATGAAAAGAGGGGTGGAGATACTTTTAGGAATAAAGTACACATTTTGGAAGCTGAGTGAACCCTAGTTATTCCTTCTCCTCTAAGGAAGGACAATAGGAACAGACTTGCTCTACTGTGTGCTTTTGTGGCATTGTTAACAATATTGTTAACCCTTATGGGCAAATGGGTCTGCTTCATCTGAAATATTGTGTACTGTTTGGAGGTCATTTGTGTGATTTTCATTTTGATTGCTGTACATTGGATTCTACATGGAAAAATAATGTTTTTAAAAATTTTAAGATCTAATATATGTAAGACCATAAATCGTATTTTGGTAGGAATCTTTTTACCATATATATCACGTGATAGGGTATACATCTCTAGTACAGGCATCCAAGGCTTCACCTTCAAACATGCCTACAAATTTTGCAGATACACATAAAAATCTGCTTACTGAGCATCTAGCTGATTTGCACAATCAAATGCATATTTTGCATATACTTGTGGTTGCACACACATTTGTGAGAGAAAGCTTAGGGGCCTGTTTGAAAATGTGTTCCAAAAGAGTTTGATTTGCGTAAAAAACTATTAATAGTTATTTATTATTCACACTGTGATAGCATCTAACTGCACCAATTAGGTTTAGGGTGCCATATTGCTACATACTGTCCACATACATAGGAAGACACGGTCTTTGTACCAAATATCTTACAATCTACTGTGATAGTAAAAGCAATATAAATGTGTTCTCAATATTTTAAAATCCATGGCCTGTTAAATATTACTTTTATATGTCACTTCTGGATTTTTCTTTAGGGGTTTGTTCCCTAAGATATATAGAGCAGCATGTAAAGAAGTAGGGGCCATTGGACACTCTATCACAAAAATAAAAGGAATAGTCAAAATAATTTATTCACACTAATTAAAGAATTAGTAAATCTTTAATATATTTTCTTTGAATGCCTGGGTATCTGACAGATAGGTATGGTGACCAGTATTATAAGATGTATGTAGAGCTTCTTAATCTGGATATTGGACTTACATAAATAATAGGAACATTTCTTGCTTACCTCTGAAACATATAAACACAGTAACATTAAAGCAATCGTGTTTTACCTAGTATAAAACAATTACAACTAGTACTATGCACTATTCAGCACTATTTGTGTTCTAAATGTTGTAGTGATGTTAATTATTTAATTAGTAAATTTAAGTAAACAATTAAGACACTACTTACATATACACTTCCTTACTTAGTTATCACTGAAAAAGTAGTGTTTTGCTATATGATGGCTTAGTCCAGAAGCCACTTCAGAAGGAAGGATGTGAAGGCTGGAGGGGATTAAGGATTATGGTTTTAATTTACTCTATCTTGTGACTTCATGTACAATAGAAGGGCTTCCCAATTTCATTATGGGGCTTCTATATGATGGTGGTTACTGGCACTATGGTGCAGGGTCACCCAGAGGATTTAAGGGCCCAGGGGCAAAGTGGAGGAGCTGCGGCGCTTGTACTTACCCGGCAGCGGTCCAGGTCTTCGGCAGCATTTCGGCAGTGGGTGGCCCTTCAGTCATTCTGCATCTTTGGCAGCACTGAAGGGTTCCCTGCCACCAAAATGCTGCCGAAGACCCAGACGGCCAGCGGGCCAGGGCTCACGGGGTCCCTGCAGGGCCCGGGGCCTGGGGCAAATTGCCCCACTTGCCACCCCACCCCCGCCAGGCAGCCCTGCTATGGTGGGAAGGAGGGGAAAAGGGCAGGACTGAAATAAAAAGATGAAGTGGCTGCTTGATCATTAAGCACCTTACAGTGTCTTATTCTATATGCCATTTTTCCATCACATAGTATGTAAATTCTAATTTTCCATCATAAAAATGCCATTGCTTCTTTTATCCAGGAATATTTATAGGTACACATATCCTGAGTGATTGTCCCCTTTTGTTTCAAAGGCATTATATCAAAAAGCTGGAAGACAGCAAAAATAATGCAAAGTCTTTTCATTGACGACAGAGTAGAAGAACATGAAATAAACACAGTGAAAATTAGTCAAGTCATAACTTTACCATTGTTCTACCAGAAAAAAATAAGACATTCCAGTTCTTAAGAAAATACTCATGTATTTCAAAGGAAAAATATTATTACCCATTGTGACCACATGTTGGTGGGTCCCAGCTGAGAATACCAAATTCAGGACAGACAGTTGAGAGATAAGGCAGACTCACCCCAAACCGGTGGATATTCTAACACTAGATTAAACCAAGCCAGTAACAAAAATGAACTTTTGTCTCACCACACTGGCTAACAAGAAGTCAAACTGCAATCTCCTTAGGCATCCCAGCCCTTGGCTCACCAACCAGATACTGGACTTTATGATGAGTGGTTACTGACAACCAATTTCATCAGACAGAGGGTCCTTCTAATCCCAAGCGATCAGCCACTTAGCTAAATCAATATAAAACTCACATTTTACGCAATAATCATGCGATGCCAATCCTTTAGTAACTAAAAACAACAGTTTAATAATATAAAAAAGGAAAGAAAAGAAGACTGAATGGTTGAAGAATCATATATATATAAACAAGTGATGGCCAGTGTTTGTAGATCATGACCACAGCAGTAATGGAATAAACTATTAGCTCGCAAAAATATCTCTGAGGTCACCCAAGAGATTGGAGGTCATCAGTCCTTGTTTAGAGCATCCCTGTTAGAAATCCAGTCCAGAGAAATAAAGCAGGAAATAAAGACAAAATGCAGATGTTGCAGGGGGTCTTTTCTAGCCTCCTGGCATGTGCATGCAATTTCACTGCCCCAAACAGCCCACAGCCCCTGTTTGTGGAAAGTTACTCACCCAAGATGGAGTCCAGGGTCTCATGAGCATACCACGTATCCTTTCATGGCTTGCTGGCTCACAGGGGGCGGCTGTTGGCCTCAGTGGTGTCAGGGAGTGTTACTTGGTGAGATGAGTTTCTTCTATGGTCCATTGTTAGCGTGAAGTCTTCTTAATGGGCCATCAATACATAGCTCTCTAGCTTTGATGGAAATCTATTGGTGAGGTGTCACTCAGGAACAAACACATTTAAGATGCCAAGACACAGCCAATATTCATAGTTTAAGATACAAAGATGGTTCATGGATTTAACCAGGATAACCCATATTTGATAGATTGTAACTTTTCCATTGACACCTTATATGACATACTTTGTATAAGAGTTGTTGCAATTGCATAACAGCGGTAATATTGATAAAATGGTTATATGCAATCATTCACATCCCACTCAAAAACTCAATGTCCTTGATATTTCTGGAAAATGATTTCCTTTATCTCCTTAAGAACCCATGAGTAACAGCCAGGAGAGGTACTCTCTATCTTCAGGGCCACATTGCACCCAGATAGATGAGTCTGCATATGGAATGAAGGTAGAATACAGCCCTGCATTTGCACTCTGCTTGCTCCCTATGTCTTGGGTAATGATACTGTAGATTAGGGATACTTTAAAAATTTCCAGAACAGTAAAAGGGCAAAGTACAGTACCTTTGTTCAGAGTGTGAGTATACATTTGGGGTTGGTTTTTTTTAATGCTTTGCAGTAGGGCAGGTGCCCTAAACAGTTTACAATGCCTACAGCCTGTCAGACTTTGTGGTTTCTTGATTCCCTCTGGCCTACAGTAGTTTGTGGGAAGATACCACACAAAATCTCTGATTACCATATTTATACTATTATATTTTTATGTTTAACTGGTATCCTCTGAGTCTCAAGAATAAATGTTCATCTACCTACAAATAAACAGAAAAATGAAAGCTTGATTTTGCCTGCCTGTTACATTGCATTTTACAATCAAAGCTGAATGTATTTGCTATAATAATAAAAGCTGTAAGAATTTGAGAGGAATTTGAGGGGAACAAACCTGTATCAAATGTTAATCTTGTACTTTGGAACCTATTTCTTTCATTTCCTACTTGGAATATTTTAGTAATGCACAGTGAATTATCAATCTGACTTATATTTTGTGTGATGATAAGAGGCTGCCTGTGATACAGGAAATAGTTAATATTACAAGTAGCAGTATGACTCTGAAACAAAATAGTAGGAGGCAGATTTACAATGATATTCAGGCACCTAAGATGCAGATAGATACCTAATGGTTTTCAGAAGCTCCTAGACAGGTTAGGTTAACTATCTCAGATGCTTTTGAAAATCCCACTGGCCTCTAGGTGCCTAAATACCATTGTAAATCTACCACCTACTGTTTTGTTTCAGATTCACACTGCTACTCGTAACATTAACTGTTTCCAGTGCTAAATACCATCGTAAATCTGGACCTTTATTTTAACATCCTCAAAAATTAGGGACACTTGAATCTGAATCTAGACACCAATTACAGGTCATGAGATCTCCCTATTTCTATGATGGGATGAACTAAAGATGGACTTGAAGAGCTCTGAGCTTTGAAGAAGTTGCAGATACAAATCCAGATTTGAACTTGGTGACTGATGAAAGTAGGGCATTTAGAAACTCATGGCTAATATTGTCTTTTGTATTCTAAAAGTGGGTTAAGCTGGCTGGTGTGCAGTCATCCTTTCCAGAAGTCATTTCTAGCTATTATGTACAGGACTTACAGCTAAAGGACCCTTATAAAAGCGCATATATTGTGGGTAAACATTTAAAAGAGTATTACAGTATCCAGAAATGGAACCTCTACCTATTCTTTATTTGTTCACTTATTTATTTATTTATTTATTTATTTATTTAAGTCCAAAGTAAATAAGGAAGTGTTATTTACCCCTCCACATAACACAAAAACCAGGGATCACCCAATGAAATTAATAGGCAGCAGAGTTAGAAAAAACAGAAGGAAGTACTTCTTCACACAACACATAGTCAATCTGTGGAACTTGTTGCCAGAGGATTTGTGAAGGCCAAAACTATAACTGGGTTCACAAAAGAATGAGATAAGTTCATGAAGAATATTTCTGTCAATGGCTATTAGCCAAGATGGTCAGGGATGCAACCCCCACGGTCTGGGTGTCCCTAAACCTGTGACTGCCAGAAGCTTGGACTGGATGACAGGAGATGGATCACTCAATAATTGCCCTGTTCTGTTCACTCCCTCTGAAGATTCTGGCACAGGACACTATCAGAAGACAGGATATTGGACTAGATGGACCATTGATCTAACCCACTTTGGCCATTTTAACTGTTCCTTATTTTGGCAATGACTGCATCTACAGATCAGGGATTTAGACACAACCTGCCCAGGCAGATACTGTAGCAGCAAGTGCAACATTATGTCTAAGGCTGTTTGAGTATTAGTATCTTATTCCACATGAAATTTAATTTAAATGAACAGGACTACGCACAAAAAATTAAAAGCTTCAAAAGGTAATAAAAATTATTACTCTGCTCTGCATTGGTGTTTGTCTTAGACTTAATTCTTACTGTTTAGCTGTCCCTGACTGACGGGGTTCTTGGTTACACAAAAAAGCCACACAAACAAAAAGCACCTTACTGATACAAAGCAAAACAACTCATCTGAACCTTTGCAAAGCTTCAGCAGTAGCAGCCAAATGGCCAATGAGGGAGAAAAAATCAAATATTCAATCGTAATGTGTCTCTGAACAACTCCCTTCTTCCCTCAAAGACTCAGGATACCCTTCAGGAATCCTAATTGATTTTAATTACTGACACTTTGAAGGATAGCTTAGCCTCTTGCATCCCCAATTTCTTCATTGCATTAGGACTTCTGCAAATTATCTTCTAATTTCCAGGTGCCCTTGGGACTATCTAATAATGAAAGGGCTTAACAAATACAAACATTAAATGCTCTTTTACCTGAGAGATAAAAACAAAAACTGTTTAAAACTTTATTTAAATGCATTTCCTCCTTCTTCATCGCACACTGGATAAAATTCTATGATGAACAAGTTCTATAGTCTCTACATGGCAGTGTGGGAGTAATGATGACTCTAACCGAACTCAGAGGATGGGAACAACAATCCTAGCTAAGGGTGGGAAAACACTCAGTCCAGTCCCTCACAGTCACATGGTCACAGAAACACCACCACAGTTGGTAATCTCAGCTGAGAAGATAAGGGGGCTATTCTCTGGTCTGCCAAAACTATTTTGTACTGTTTCCTGCTGTCCCTGGATTGAGGAGGGAGGGAGAATGTCAGGGATGTTCTGAGGGCATGAAGGGAGGGAGACTTGGTACAGCTGGGCCAAGCTCCACTTTACCTGATCTTCAGCTGATGTAAAGTCCAGACCTTAAACTAATTGCAGATTTTGGAGATGGTCCTCTGCTGCACTAACTAAAGTCAGTCAGAATTTGTTTTCCTATCAGAAGATTGAGGTGAAAATGGAAATAAAATACATTTTGTGTAAATTTACCGTAGAAATGTTCAGTTTTTCATAAAAAAAACTGAATACAAAAAATTTTTTGGCTGAAAACTGGAAGTTTGGCCCAAATCAAAATAGTTCAATTCAGAAAAGCTGCTGCAGTGCCTCAGGGGTGTTTTACTTGGCGTACATGATGCTTCTATTATACTCTGCATGCTTTGTACCCTGCTCTGACTACATCTTCCAAGACTATAGTTTCCACTCTTAGAAAAGGGGGCAGTTCATCATGGGAATCCCTAGCCATGCTGCATCATGTGAAATGTAGCCCAATGAGGGAATCTGGCCCACAGAAGAGAACAGGGACATGAGACAACTGAACTAAAACACTCATGAGGCATGTGGCAGCATGCCCAAATAAACATTTCTATTTTCAGCCAAAATATTTTTTGGTTTGGGTCATTTGTTTTTGGACAAAGAATTAATGTTTTCTTCAGAAAGCTGACACATGTCATGATTTTTTTTCTTTATTTGACAACCCAATTTTCTAAAAACTAAAATAAGACATTGATGGAAACATTTCATCCAGCTCTAGCTCTAACTTCTATCTCAGAGCACAGTTGGCATGTAGTGAAGAAGTAGGACCAAAGTGTGGTTTCTTCTCTGGAAAGTGACTATGTCAAATGTATATCTTGTTATTCCAGTGATCTGTTCCTTGTGTGTACTCCGTTGTAGCTGCATATTTTACTGACTTTAGTACACTTTTACTACTTTTTATTCTTGTTAGCACTGTTGAGCCAATACAGCTGTGGAGGCTGAGCTGGTTTTTAATCCAGCTTGCACACCATCTATAGAATTGTTCACTGAATCCCACTTGCAGAATCTTTACTGCTGGAGATGCATGAAGCTGATACATCCCAACTTGACTGTCAACTTTGAGACTGGGTTTGCAGGCATGATTTATAGGAAAAATTACCATTTTACTTGGAAACTGAGTACATTTAATCTGGAATCATTGTGTGAGTTACTTTTCAGAGTAGAACCACACTTTAAGGACTCAATGGCCCATAGAGACTAAACTATATTCTCACGCCTACTGAGTCCCTCCAAGTCAGAAACGATGCATAAGTCATGGGAGGCTTATAGGGTAGACCCATTACTCAATGAGAAGGGAAAGAGAATAACAGACAACACAGCAATGGACAATGTGTTAAATGCCTTTTTTGTTTGTGTTCACCCAAAAAGTTAGCCATGGCTGGCAGGGCCATCCCTAGCTATTCTGGGGCCCTATGCAGCACCACTGTGGGGTGGGGGGGA
Organism: Chelonoidis abingdonii; assembly: GCF_003597395.2. Lineage (NCBI taxonomy): Eukaryota > Metazoa > Chordata > Testudines > Testudinidae > Chelonoidis > Chelonoidis abingdonii. Next base: position 224,199,044 of record NC_133769.1, read on the forward strand.
GGCAGGCCTCTGCGGGAGAGCAGGGGGCTGTCCCAAGGCCTCCGTGGGTAGGGGGGCAGGGCGGCAGGCCTCTGAGGGGGGGCAGGGCTGGCTTGGGTGGCAGCGGGGAACCACCCCCCACCACTCACCAGTGGCATGGCTGGGGCCGGGTCTGCAATTCCCACCACGGGTGAGTGCAGGCCCAGCCATTCTGCAGAGCTCAGGGCAGTGGGGGTGGGGCAGGGCTGGGGTGGGGTAGGGGTGGGAAGAGGCAGGGTTGGGGCAGGGAATGGGCAGGGGTGGAGCAGGGCGGGGCCCTGGAGAAGAGCCAGAGCAGGGACTGGAGCAGTACACAGCTGCACAGGGCACCAGAAAATTTGGTACCCCAAATTTCCTGGTGCCCTAGGCAGCTGCACATTTTGCATATGGGTAAGGACGGCCCTGATGGCTGGACAACTAACATGGTGAACATCAGTGTAAATGGGGTAGGATGTGAGGCTAAAATAGGCTTTTGATACTGTCTCACATGACTATCTCAGAAACTAGAGAAATGCAGCCTACACAAACCTAGCATAAGGTGGGTGCACAACTGGCTGGAAAAGCATACTCAGAGAGTAGTGGTTCATTGTCAAGCTGGAAGAGCATGTTGAGTGTGGTTACTCAGGGAACTGTTGTGGGTCCAGTTCTATTCAATATGCTCATAAATTATTTGGATAATGGCACAGAGAGTACACATATAAAGTTTGACAACAATATCAAGTTGAGAGGGGTTGCAAGTACTTTGAAGGACAAGATTAGAATTCAAAATGACCTTGACAAACTGGAAAAAATGGTTTAAAATAAATAGGTTGAAATTCAGTAATGACAATTGCAAAGAATTACAAGAAGGAATAATCAGTTGCACATCTACAAAATGGGAAATGACTGCCTAGGAAGGAGTACTGCAAAAAAGTATCTGAAGGTCATAGTGGCTCCCAAACTAATTTAAGCCAACAGTGTAACAATGTTGCAAAAAAAAGCAAACATCAGTCTGGGATGTATTATCCAGGAATGTTGTAAGCAAGACACCAAAAGTAATCCTGGCACTCTACACAGCATTGATAAGGCCCCATCTGGAGTATTGTGTCCAGTTCTGGGCACCACACTTCAGGAAAGATGTGGACAAATGGGAGAAAGTCCAGAGGAGAGCAACAAAACGTGATTAAAAGTCTAGAAAACAGGACCTATGAGGAATGATTGAAAACCTGGGTTTATTTTGTTTGGACAAGAGAAGACTGAGGAGGGACATGATAACATAAAAGGTTGTTATAAAGAAGGTGTCTCCTTAACCATTAAGGACAGGACAAGAAGCACTGGGTTTAAATTGAAGCAAGGGAGATTTAGGTTAGACATTAGGAAAAGCTTCTTAACTGCATGAGTAGTTAAGCACTGCAACAAATTATCCAGGGAGGTTGTGGAATCTCTGTTATTGGAGGTTTTTAAGAACATATTAGATGAACAGCCATCAGGAATGGTCTAGATAACTTAGTCTTGCCTCAGTGCAGGGGACTGGACAAGTTGACCTACTGAGGTTCCTTACAGTCCTACATTTCTATGATTCTGTGATTACATTACCCATGTTGAATCTGTTTTGAACATTAGCCTCCAGCATCTTTCAAACCATAAAGGCACTTCGAAAATGTCCAGCTTTTCTTTTTACCTTTTATTTTCAAAATAAATTATCTTAAAAATATTTAGGTCTTTATTACTGTCCTGCACCAGCATGCAAGACTTCTGGTAATTATAACGGTAGTTCAAGTGCTCAGATCCAGATCAGTATTGTTACATGGCCCCACAGATTGTTAAAATTAAATTGTTTCACATGTATTTTAACCTGAGCTTTCATTTGAATCAAATCATGACCCTGCTGCTCCACTGACCCAGACCTCAACCAGAGCTCTGCAGCCTTGGCAGGGTCTGATCCTAAAGAACACTCCTACAATCCTTAGAGAAGAGTCTCTCCTGGGGCACTGAGCACAATTTCTAGCAGCCCAGTCCTACCCCATCTTCCAGAGGTGAGGCCTAAGCCTCAACTTTTCCCAATGATATATATGGTAGTGAGGTAGAGATGGAGGTGGTGTTACATCTCTGACTGGGGGACAGTTTCCCCAGCTCATTCATAACCCCTTACAGACGTTCTAGTTAAATTTACAACAATTCTTCAAGTCTACACTTGGCAGTAAGATTGTGGCTGGCCCCTGTGCAGTTGCACAAGATAAGAGGGCACATGGAGCTTTCCCTCCTTGAGCTTCTCCTCCCTCCTCTCCCACCACCGCCCAAATAACACCGATTGTGGCTCGGACAGACAAAATTACAGTAGTCCCTGTGCTCACTTGAGAACAAGGTCTTCTCCAAGCTACTAAACCACTCCAAACATTTAGAAGGAGACTGGCTTCTGGGCCTGCCCCATCACTGCACTGGTCAGTGGGGCTGGCCAGTCAACCATGCAGATGGTACACATTTCACCCTTCTAAGGGATGGATAAGAGGACACGCTTCCACGTGGATTGTTAACTTTGTCTTGCCCCCAAATGCAATCTGGTCTTTGATGTTAAATTTGTTCCTGTTACACCTTTCATTGCATAGATGCTGAAACTAGGAGTGCGGGGCGTGCAGCAGTACCTCCTAGCTTGAAGTGGTTTCCATTTTATACAGAGTTTACAGTTTGGTTCAAGGGCTCTCAGCACACCCACTATAAAAATTGTTCCACCGCCCCTTTTTCGTTGTAGTGGTTCTTCCATCCCACAGCTGTGTCATTACATTCTATTGCAGTAATAAATAATAAGAACCTAATACCTATTACAGGAGCCTGCAGAAAGATTAAGCATGAGACTGGGACCAGGTAGGTTTTCTTGACCTTATAGCAATGAGGCATGTACAGGCCGGAACTCTAAGTACTTATTCAGGCAACATTCATATTAAAGTCCAAAGGGCAGGATTGGGGCCCACAGGCTGCAGAGAATCTTTTTTTATTAACTTGTTTTTATTAGTGTTTGTATTTTCTCCGAAGTCTTTGATACTATTTTTAATTTCAATAAATAAAATAGGTTATTGTTAACATGATGCTCCCCCTGGTTTAGTACAGAATACTTGGTTTCCACTATTATCTTCTATTCCCACTACAATTTCTCCACAGCATGCAATAGCCTGGGGACTCATAGCACTACTACTGCTGTGGCTAAATTATTATACCACAGATCTGGGAAGAGGGCAATTAAGAAAGAAGGATTTGCAGACACTGCAGATGAATTTAGGATTTCTCTCTAAAGAACAGATAACCAGGCATGTTAAAGCTTGACAGAGTGGTGACAGAAGTTAAGCGCATCCTAGTTACTATGGAATAACCTATATCATTTCATGGTAAATGTGATAACTAAAAAGTAATTCTGTTAGAGACAATAGTAGTAACAGAATAACCTACATTAATGCTACCTCATTCGTTCCTGATAACTGTGCAATTAACTCATGACACTACTGTAATAACATTTTCCCCAAAAAATCAATAATAAATTCTGCTTCACTGAAAGCTGACATGTGAAAGTTAGATGGATAATTATATCACATGCATTTCCTGTAAGCTCATTTTCTGCATTTGGATCAACGATTCATCAAACAGATAATGGTAAGCTATGGAAGACTGGAATGTTAATAAATGAATTGGCCTTGCTAGTGCTTAAGATAGAATATCTCCAGGAAAACGAAGCATTCTTCAAAAAGTTATATTTCACCAGCAGTTGTCAACCAACAGACTCTTTCTGAGGCAAAAATTCCATTGCCTAAGTAAGGACTGTAGGACTGGACCCAAATTGCCACTCTTGCTTCCAAATTTAGTGTCTCAGAGAGATGTGAGGTGGCACTATGCTACTAGAGCTGCCATTCTGGGAAGCAATCTGGAACTGAAAACTTCCACACTTGTCATTCCACAAGTCTGATGGTTTTAGCCCTTGTCTCCCAACCAAGCCCAAGTTACATTTTGCTGTATGAAATTCCATCAGGGATTTCAACTGCATAAAGTATTCTTCAGTTGTTGGCTTAAAAACGATGTCTAGCATTGCTACGTGTCATTAAAGAGCAGCCACATAGCATCCACTTTTATGCATGAGTGACTGATTCCTTCGTGTGCTTACATGAACATTTATTTTAAAAAAGACATTTCGATAATTTTTTGCAAATATTTGCACTGAAAAACAAACAGATTTTAATTCATTAATTTTTTTTCATTTTGTTCTGCTGGAAAAATCCCACTTTATCTTACTTTTTAATTTTTTCTCATTTATTCCACTGGAAAAAAGCAAGATACTAAAAAAGGCAGGGGAGAGAGCAAGGAAATTCAACTATTACTCCATTTTTTGCAATGGAAAAAAAGAGGGGAAACTGAAATATGTATGAGAAGCTAGGAAAACCCCACACATTCTTTCATTTTTTAAAATTTTTTCCTCCCACTAGAATAAATGTCAAGGCTTAAAATTTTCAAAAACACCTACATAATCTAGGAGCCTAAAGGCATGTCTACACTAAGTTCTGAAGTCCATGGCAGCAAGCTTCAGAACCCAACACAATGGAGTTGGGTTGAGGGGCTCGCACTAGCATTCTAAAAATAGCTGCATAGACAGAGCTTTAAATTTGCAGCTTGGGCTGGAGGTCAGGCTCTGAAAAATATACCTCTTCCCTCGGCTTCAGAGCCCAAGCTCCAGTCCAAGTCACAACTTCAAAGTGCTGTCTACACAGCTATTTTTAGAGCACTAGCGCAAGTGTCATCCCAGGCTCGGAGGCTTGCTCCTGCTCACTCCACAAAGCTGTGTAGACATACACTTAAGTGCCAGATTTTCTAACGTATTGAGATGCCTGAAGATGCAGGATTTTGAAAAGTGCCTAAGCAGGTTAGACAGAGTGCCCAAGCAGGCCTAACTCCCATTAGAAATCTATCTTTTTTTGAGAAAGTAGCTCTGAAAGTAACACCTGAAACTCTTAACACTGAAAAAGTAAAAGTGACAATCTCACTTTTTAAATCTTACGGTTTCATCACCAACACTCAACAATATTACACTTCAGTGCTGACATTTAAAAGTGAAGGTGTTACTTTATTTTATTTTTACCTTCCTCTATTTCCCTTTAGCCACACACACATACTTTTCTCCAGTGGAAAAAGTGAATGGGAGTTTTTTGTTGTATTTTTTAAATGAGAGAAGATGGGCACTTTCCCACAATTTCAAAACAAAAAAAATTAAAATTACCACCACCACCCTGTTTTTCCTAAAGTTTCCATATTGAAATATTTTAATGAAAAAATTTTCAAAAATTAAAATGTTTAAAAAAAATTTCATTTCCATAAAACCTTATTTCTGTAACAAAAATTAAGAAAAAAATAATTTATCCAACTCTTGTATGCGTGTGTGCTTATTTGTCCTAGACAGAGCTGATAGCAATGTCCATAGTTAAGATTGCCATTCTAAGCCTGTTTTCAGTAGCTATGTCACATCCTCCTAGACCAGCTACAATGGATGGTCCTTAGAACTCAGTAACCCTGTCTCTGAGGGAATGTTGCAGGGGTGGGGGGCAGTAGAGAGTGAAAATTTACCAGGAGCAGAACTAAGGAAGCCAAGTGAACAATTAGAGATTTAAATAAGGATTCACAAGAGGGGGAGCGAGAGACACAGGAAGTTTGAGCAGGAGGAAGAAAGGGTATAGACCAGTCAAGGACAAGGCCAGTGAGCTATAGGAAGGAGACTCCATGTTGCAGAACCCAAGCTATGCGGTACAGCAGCAGAACCTGGATAGCCTCAGAGGACCCTGATCCCAGTCCAAAGAATGACCTGATGTGGTGAGGAAGTTGAGGCAGAGAAATGCATATAGGGATTTAGTTTTGCTCAATGGATCTGTGTGTTTCTCATGTGATTCAATAAAGCACAACAGCTTGGTAGAACTCTGTGGCTCTACAGCTTATAACTACAGCAAAGTGGCTGTAGTTATAAGCTACAACTATCATGTGCCACTGAGACAGTTAATCTGTAACTCACACGGCTCACACCTTCAGTGGGATTCTGGAGAAGGTGTCTTTAATCTATAGGGGGAATCTGAAGCATCCGCTATGCTTCTGAGGGCTTGGCAGGGGACCAGAGGTTGCAGCTGTCAGGAGGGAGGGTCTGCACACTGAGAAGCGTGCCTAGGGACCACAAGACTGGGACAGTCCCTAAGCTCTGTTCAGACTCTGGAGGCTTAATATACCTGGGGCTCCAGAGGCCGGAATTTCCCCTCACAGCAGTCTAGTGAATGGCCTCAAGCAGGTGCTCAATTCGAGCTGTAACAGCTTGGTTGTTGCCTTAGGCCGAGTGTGTGTGTGTGTGTGTGTGTGTTAGAGAGAGAAAGAAAAAAAAATTAACCAAACAATGAAATGAGCTGTGAAAAGATAAATGATTTTGCCACTGTTAAACCACTTCCCCACAGTTACTTTAAAGAACTATCAGCTTTGGAGCAGGAACTTGAAATCTGGTAGCAGGAAAGCGCCTTTTGTAGTCCACATAAACATGTAACAATTATTATAACCTGTAAAAGTTGCCACTTACTCATAGAAAAGCATTTGCACTGTGAAACTCACTGCCACGGGATGTTGCTGATGCCAAAAAATTAGCAAGATTCCAGGAGAGATTGGACATTTATATGGGTAACAAGACTACCCAGAGTTGTAATAGTTAATTCAGAGAAAAGATTCTTGTAGTGATATTAAAGCATAATCCTTGGAGATTTACAACAAACTGTATTAGGGATTAGGCTGAGAGTTTAATAGAGGGCAGATTATCCCATAGCTGCCTTCTACAGAGTTTCTTGCAATTTCCAGGTGCTGGATATGGTCAGAGATGAGATTCTGGACCAGACAGACCTTGGGGGTCTGACTCAATATGGCAATTCCCATGTTCCCACATTCCTATGCTCATTAGAATTCATTAGAGGCTGGCTACTAAAATCCCTGGACATTCCAATTGGACTGAGCATACTTTCAGCCCTGGAGAATCCACTACATGCTCCAGCCCCCTAGAAATCCATAACCTGCTAACCATGCTGAGCATGCTCCATCCTTTCTGAGCTCTTTAACATGAAAGCTGCCCCTCCACCCCACCCCCCAGCATCTTCACCCTCTTCCTTAGCTGATGTGGCAAGAGCTCCCCCTCTCATTTCTACCTCTGAGGCAAAACAGGAGGAGACCATGAATTCTAGTCTCAGCTCTTCTGCTGACTGAGGTTAATAAATCTGTGCACTTCATTGCCCTATTATGGATCAAGTCCTGTACCCTTAAAAGACAGGCAAGTATCATTCACCCCATTTGACCACAGGATAACTGAGTGATTGCACTGATATGTATAATTCAATGGTACCTTTGGCCTAAAAGGCACTGTATAACTATAACATTATTTTACTGTTTCAAATGTTACCACTTGGTGGCTAATAATTCTGGAGCTTGTAAAGGGAATCTTGTGGATCTAGGTATGACTCTACCCTTGTTCACTACAGACTGAAAATTATTTTACCTGACACCTTTTTGGTGGCGTATGTGATGTGAATTGGTGGTTTCAGTCCTGTTCTCCTAAAATTCTCTTGTTGTGTTTTGGGTTGTTTTTAACTGATTGCCAGCTGTCCCCATTCATACCAATGGGGATAGCATATCATGACAGATGAGGAAAGAGATGAATGTGAAAAATATGAAAGACTGAAGAAAACTAAAATATACTAGCGTAAAAAATTGCCCCCAACATGCTGAGAGCATGTTTATCATAATGACTATCCATTAGATTCTCAGCTGATTGTACTGGTTGGGTTTGAAGAGAAGTAGCTATAGTATAATGTGGTGGTAGTTTTAAAACGGATGAGGTGTTTAGGAACATAAAGTTCTTGGTAAAATAGGACATGATCTTTTCAGTCATAGGGGAACACAGGCAGAACTTTGTAATGGCTTGCTAATTACCCTGAGTAAAGTCATTTGTTTTATCTGTCTGCCATTTGGTTTCCTGCAAAGTGGAAAAAAAAACTATTATGGGATTTTGCTGAAACTAATTACTACTATTTTATCACGAAGGCTGTTGAAGCGTAATTCCCTTCCCCCACCCTCCTCCTCCATCCTGAATTTAAAATCTTATGGGATGCCAAGAAGTACTTTAATCATCCTATATGATGATAGATCCTGCTGATTCTCAGCTTCCCACTTTAATAAAATATAGTAATGTTGCAGTTCTGTAAAGCCAATTCTATCAGGCTAACCACACACTTATTTATTTATTTATTTGATTCACTGTTATATAGTCTGTAGAATCTACAAAGCATCAATGAAAGGAGGAGACATGAGGCGAGCATTTTGTGTTTCTTCATGTTACATGCTGTTGAATGACAAATTAAGGTGAGGATTACTTGCCTCATTTTTGTCCCATCCAGCTCATTTTTGCATGATCTATTTAGGAGCTGTTTTAAACACTGATGGCTTTGTGAATAAATAGTGACAGTCTATCACAGAATTAATGAGATATCTGGTTAGCAATCATAATTTGATAGAAACCCTGAGATATTTATTTTTGATCATTAACACAAAATCCTGCTAATGTTGAAATATCTCATTAGAATGGTTTTCATGTTGTCTTTGATTGAAATTATTGTTCTGTTGAGATGAATGACAGGGCCTAAATGTGTTCTGTCAAATCTTGAGAGTTAATTAAATTGATTTTATCAGGATAATCAACCACACAAAATACAAACCATTAAAGAGCTTATTTGACTAGAAAATAAATTGATCCTCAGCCTCTCATTCTTTATGAAGATGAAGTACAGAAGTTATCAACATTTCTTATTAAACATTAGCAGTGAAGATTCAACCAACATAGATGGTTACGAAGGGATTATGCTACATTTTAAAAATACACTACTGGAAGGTTAATTTCTTTGAACAGCAAGCTAAGTGAAGATTGACAGTTACAAAGATCAGCAGCAAGTGGATCTTTAAAAAGGAGATGAGATGAAGGTTTTGTTTCTCAGAACAGAAGTGAGGAGAGAATTACAATCTTTGTCATTGAACTTCTGAAAGCTGCAAGGTCAACTCTGGTCCTACAGGAGAGATTGTCTCTAGCATTAAACTTGCAGCTAGTCAAATGGGTTTGCATTCAGAGATACCAGTGAAGTGAGCCATAAAAGCAGATATTCATGGTTAAAACACGTGTCCTGCATTGCACCCTCTCTTCTCTAAATCGCTCTCTCTCTCTCTCTCTTTCTCAAGGTTTTATTCTCATTACAACTTTTTGGATAATTGAGATGCTACTATACAAATAACTGGTCCAAATTCATACCTACCACAACTCTACAAATAGACTGAAGACAATGGAGTTACAGAAGGTGTGAATTTGGCTCTAAATGTGAATAGTTATTACATTCCTTATTTACATACAAGTATAAATAAATATGTCTGTGTACTATACATGGATATGTGTAGAACAGAGATGGACAAATGCAGCAAAACTATACTGTGAATAATTACTCAAATGCTAAACCCAGTCAAAGTGAAATTATTTCTACCCCCTTTTGTGTTCCCCCTTCCACTGACATGCATGCAATCAAATCTTAGGAATATAGAAACTACCATAATGCATCAGGCCAATAGTATCTGGCAGGGGCCAGCACCAGGTGCTTCATAGGAAGGTGCAAGAAACCCCAATTTTTGGTTATTTTAACCTGCCAAGCCACATGCCAGATGTCATCACATGAAGTAACATTTTCAAACATCCCCAGAGGACAGATTTCTTTTAAGGTCTTTAGGTGCCTAAAGATGCAGAAATCCATGGAAGCTAGGCACACAGGCAGTTTTGAAAATCCCACTAGGTATCTATTTGCATCTTTAGGCATCTTTAGGCATCTTTAGGCACCTAAATACCTTTAAAAATCTAGTCTTTAGCAGCCTCAGTTCCATTGACTTTCAATGAGTCTTTGGCTCCTAAGTCATTTAGATGCTTTTGAAAAATTTACCTATAGTCTTTTAGAAAAACTAAATAAAAAAGTGAGAGAGAATAGAGACAAACTTAATTCAGACAAATAGCAATAAGCAATTAAAATAAATTGCTAGGAAAGGACAATGGTCTCTTCCTGTTCCTAAGTAGGTCTTTTAATGAGCATGAATAATGAGGGAAAAGAAATACAGCAAAATAACTAAGTAAACAATAAAACCAAAGCAGTGCAGGGCTTCTAATGGAACTGAAAGCAAAGCCCATTTAATAAAGTATAATACACAGTACAGATCAATTACACGCTCTTTGACTGAATAAAAGTCAGTGATTCAATTGAAAGAGCCCTTCTTCATTCTCAGGGTCTAAGAAGAGCAACAGAGCCCTGAAATTGAATTAGAACCTTGGTGTTCACTTTGGGACTATAAGTGATATTATAAATATGTATTAAACGATTATTGCATTTTTGAAACAAGAAAAAGATGCCTGTAACACAAGGAACACAGACAAGTGAGACAACAAATGCATGAGCCAGCTGGGGCATCACTGTTTTGTTTTGTGTTGCAAAGCTGTATTTCAAACAATTGGCCCCGTCAGACAGTATTATCTGTCAGTGTGGTTTCTAAGTAGGTGGTAGTAATATAAACAGCAGCAGGACCTTTCAGACAGAAACACAGCCTTGATAATTAATTTCTTCGTCATTCTTACACTACAGATTGAATGCATATAACCATGGTTTTTAACGTTTCTTTGCAATGTAATACCAAGCACATGGGTCTATTGGAGAGATGTTAACCATTGCATTGCTATCATTCTTCGTCTATTTAAGATTTCCATGATTTCTGAACATCACACTGCATGCCATTCCTGATGAATATTTACATCACAGATATTCCTCTCTCATACACAATATTGTTGTTATTGTCTCTATCAACATACAGGCATTGCTATCTCACTTGCAATGTCCTGGATATCCTCGGAGTCCCTTCTCATACCAGCCTGCTATTTTGGAAATTCAGAGTCTTAATTTGAAATTACTGATTCAGGGAAGCCAGTTATTGAAGTGAGAGCTATTGTATTAGCAATGTAATAGGAGAAAAATGTTCATATTATTGACGTAGAAAGGAAAAGATTATTCTTTGATGTTAAATAAGGATTATGACTGACACGAAGCAGAAAAACTATTAAGTTACTGATGAAGAAAGATGGAGGTTATTTCATTAATAATGTACAATAGGTGGGAAAAACTCTTTCTTTTAGTGATGTACTAGGAAAATTTCATTTTGCAGGGACCGATAATCTGGATCCTCAGACTGTATACTGCATATCTCCTCAATGGCCCAGCATTAACAAAGAATGAATTACAGTCACTAAAGGGAGAAAGCTCTTCTTCCACAACTTGCTGTCTCATTCCCACTAAACTGTGGGCCTGTCCCTGCATGTCCATTGCCCAACTTTGTCAATGCATAGCTTAAAAGAGTATCTAGTTACAGAGCAATTGGTTAAAGCTGCCTTTGTGACCACCCCCATTAACTGAGGAATCTTCCTTCAGATTGTGAAATTGGTCTGTAGCTTTGGCCTCCTTTTGGACACCTCAGTGCGAAGTGGGTATTCACCCACGAAAGCTCACGCTCCAAAACGTCTGTTAGTCTATAAGGTGCCACAGGATTCTCTGCTGCTCTCTCAGTGCTATTGTAAGCCCAAATAGTTGTAGCAGGAAAAAAAATGCACTTCACTATTTGTGACTGGCCAGAAAATTGCACCTCATCCTAACACACTCAGACATGTTCACACACATATTTGGGACCACCAGTACTGATCATTGCAATTCATTACATCTATTAAGGAAGCCACAGCCCTGTTCCAGCTGGTTCAAAATGCAGCAAGCTGTCTACTAAGCAAGCAGCATAGGTCACCATTAACAGGCTGTAAAATAGGAACCCTATATCACTTTTCAGCAGGCAAGGAATCATATAAAAAAATCAGCTGGAGACCTCTCTTGCCCTCAAAAGCAAAGCTAATGTCTCCCACTTTGCAGGGCACCCCATTGTCAGACATGCATTTTTTACCAGCATTAAAGAAATCTGAAAGTAGAAACATGTTTGGCTTGTTCATCTGCCTGTGCAATATATCTCTCACTATTAACCTTCAACTGATCCCAAAATGGAGAATGGCAATATGTTCTGGGATCTGGAGGAGATTAAGCTACTCCATAATTTAATACCGGTTTCTGCCAAATTTAAATTCTCATTGAAAAGGGTAAAATTGTCCAGGTTGCAAAATTAACCTTCCAAATATGACTCTGCAGACAGATGGCCTGAAATAATAGTTTGAAGGAATATGTCTACATTACAGCTGAGGGTGTGAATGGATGCTTGTGTAGACATACGTGTGCTAATTATACTCTAGCTAGCTCACTAAAAATTGAAGAGAGGATGCCGTGGTGCAGGCTGCACAAGTCTGCCTGACTCCTCTGGGTACGTAACTGCTTGTGAGCTATACCCATTTGTTTCAGGGTACAAGTAACTCTGAAGCCTAATGATGATAATATAAATGCATAAACGTTACTTGTTGAGCTTACCCACTGTTATTGGATTCTGTGGTGGAGATAGGAGTTTGTAGCAGCGGCTGACCCACTCTCACAGCAATTCTAACAATATGTACTGCTATGAGCAGTGGAGCCCTGTAGTCCTTTACTCATCTCTGTACCTGTAACCAAAGAAGTCTGGTGGAGTTGTGGAGAGAAAATACTGAACTGCCAGGCTTCCAAATCCCTCTGCCTTGCCTGTCCATATGAAAAGAGAAACAAGCTGTGTCTCTGCTTTTTCCAAGTCTCCAACTGGAACTTGGGAGTAGAAAAACTGCCACTGACCTTTCCTCAGTTCCTGGATAGCAGAGGGGGAAAGACACAGAGAACAAGCTTTTTTCCCTTCCCCTTTCTATAAGTTTTGCTCTCTGAATGCTAAAGATGAAAAATGGCTGCTAATTGCTCTTTCCTGTCCTTATCCTCTCAGTGATCCTCCCTTCTCCCAAGTGCACCCCTCAGTGCATCCCAGAGCTCAGGAGCGAGGTAGAGACAGTGTTCAGGGAGAAGAGGGGCACAGATAGCACAGGTATGAAAAAAAAGCCACAGCTGCAACACTTATCCATGCCTGGGAAGAGGGGAGAAAAGGATCTTCACACATGCATCACTTCCTTCCCCTTGACCCCTGCACCATGCCACCACTCCAGAGTCATCACAGAACCATTCACAACCTTAGGCCGCTATGAAATATTGTTATTTGGGACCTGGACTGAGGGAATTGTGGGAACTGTAGAAGGTCAGGGAAAATTATGAAGGTGGACTAACAAGCTGTTGTCTCCAGACCAAGATATTCTAATCAGGATTCCCTGATAAACAGAACTGACTAGACAGTTAATTTTGGGGTCATATGGCTCTGTATTTTCCAGTAGCTATGAGTAACATGGTAGCCAATGTATAGAACTGGACTGTCATAAGTAGATAGGTAAGGGTTAATTTTCTTTTACCTGTAAAGGGTGAACAAAGGGGAAACCAAACACCTGACCAGAGGACCAGTCAGAGACCTGGATTTTTTTTAAAGTCTGGGAGGGAACTGGAAACTCGTTGAGAGAGATAGCGTCATTGGAATTTTTTTAAGACACCACAATTAGGATCAACTTAATGTGACCGCAAATTAAAAACATAGAAAAAGGCCAAAAAAGTGCCACTGTGGCTAAACAACAAAGTTAAAGAGCAGTGGAGGCCCAAAAGGCATCCTTAGAAAGTGGCAAAATAGAAAGAGCATAAACTCTCGTCAATAAGTGTAAAACATAATTAGGAAAGGCCAAAAAGAATTTGTGAAGAAAAAGCTAGCCAAAGACTCAAAAGTAATAGTTTCTTTTTTAAGTACATCAGAACAGGAAGGGCATGCCTAACAACCAGTGTGCCATGGATGATTGAAATCATAAGGAGCACTCAAGGCGAATAAGGCCATGTGGAGCAAATCTATCATGCCTTGCATCAGTCCTTACGCTGAGGATGTAGGGAGATTTCCAAAATTGCAGCCATTCTTTTTTCGGTGACAAATCTGAGAGGTTTTCATCATAATTTATTACTAAACATATAACGTCACCAAGACCAGATGCGTATTCCCCAAGAGTCCCAAAGAAACTCAAATGCGAATATGCAGAACAACTAACTCAGGTATGTAACTATCATTTAATACGCTTCTGTACGCAGAAATGACTGAATGGACAGCCCAATTGAAACCCAACTTTTTTAAAAGGCTCAGAATGGATTCTGGCAATTAACCAGGCTGGTAAGCCTGACTTCAGTACTGGGCAAACTGATTAAAACTATACGTAAAGAACAGAATTTGTCAGACACATGGGCATGACATTGATTTATCGTTCGGGGAAGAGTCACACTGTTTTTGTGAGGGAACATCACCACTGCCCTCACCAATCTACTAAATCTTTGAGAGGGTCAACAAGCATGTGGTACAAATGGGATCCAGTGGATATAGTGTATAAGAAATACAGCGCCTACACCCAAACACTATCTGGTTCTGCAGGCACAGCAGCCGCCCACATGCTACATGATACGGCATTGCGGGTCCATGTTTATGTATTAGCAATTAAAAGCAATAAGGGTATGTTAACCAAAAATGTCAGGGATGATAGTAGTAAGTAATTTACCATATTGTTAATATGTTAGGAATAATAATATGTGTTAAATTGATGCTAAGATCATGGACGATAGTAAATGACAGCAAAAAAAAAAAAAAAGAAGGAACTATATCTCGCTCTGAGAACACAATCCTATTCCTTGTTGAAATCAGTGAGAGGTTTCTGTTGACCTCCAGGAATGAGAGTGGGAGTGACACACATAGAAGGTTAATTTCAAAATTTGAACATAATCTGTCAGGCCCTTCTGTGAAATGTGATTCATGTTAAATAGAAAAAAAAAGACATCTTATTGAACTTGAGCTCATACTTGGAAAGCAGTTTGATTCAACCATTCTGATACCATGCTGTGTGTTTATATAAATTCTGAAACACATGGTTTTGTGCTACATAGATTCTTTATGATCTTCCTCCAGGGCAATAATTTTCATCAGCCAGGGCAGATGTGTCTGCCATAGCCCAATTTGTCGGCTGCAGTGCTGCTTACCAGCAGCGACCACCAATGCTGTTTTTCATGCTGACTGGGACATTTGTTTTTTTTAGCCTTTTACTGAAACAGTCATGGACATTATTGATTTCTTACTTCAGTAGTAACCAGGAACATTGTATGGGATGTAAGGGGTTGTCTGGGAAAGTTCAAGAAATTGCTATTACGACAGAGGAAACTAATTAATCTTCAGATAGGAAAGGGCTTAAATGACGTAAGATGTACTAAATTACATAGCTAACAAATAGTTGTCTTGGAAAAATTGAATAACAATTAGGTTAAATCTAATTTTCCCCCCAAAGGCTAAGCAGTTACAATTAATATGATTTCCATTTCATGTATACTTTCATGGCCCATCAGGAGCTACTGAGATGTATTAGCTACAGCTGAAAATGATAGAGCATTCAAGCCTTACGTTCCCAATAAGTTAATAGAAATTTCTCAGAGAAGGACATTAAAATAATCTCATCTTCTTTTATGGATACAATTCACTACCACCTGTGTACTTAGACACAAATGGTTGTAGGTCTGTTGTAAACAGGGAACAGGCCAATATTTATATTTCAGATTAATGTTGTAGGTACACAGCTTGGCCGAGTCTGATCCTCGCAACCGCATACGTATGTATAATTTGCCCTTGAAATTTGTGAATTTTAAAAAAGATTCATGAAAAACTGTTGACTTTTCGGATTTTTAATCTTTTGAGAATTTTTTCACAACGTTTTAATCAGAATTATTTATTGAAAATGTTATTGAAACCACAATTGAAATGGCCAATAGATGTGTTTTGTTTGCAAAAAACAAAGCCTCAGCAAGTAAATAATACTGCTAACTATTCACTAATTTTTAAATGAAAATTACATGAAAGGTGTTTAAAAAACAAGTGTGTCCATTTGAAAACAAGCAAAAGAGAAATAACTTCAAAATGTCAACTTTTTGACTAATTAAAAAAGTAGTTTGTCCCATGCTGGTAAACTCTTTCCAAATCTGAAACCTTAGCGTCCACATACTGAGTGCTTACAATGAACTCCCCAAGCTCACTACCAGCTTGGGATCTTATCCTTTTTTTTTTTTTTTTTTTTTTTTTTTTTTTTTTTTTTTTTTTTTTTTTGTTTTTCTTTTTTTTTTTTTTTTTTTTTTGTTTTTTTCCTTTTTTTTTTTTTTTTTTTCCCACCAGCCGGAGTTTTCGGGTTTCGCCCCACTCGGGTTCCCCAAACCTTTCCATTGGGGGACCCCTCCAAGACCCAGAGCCCTGGTCTCCTCTAATCTCATTCCCCCAGCTTCCCCCCTGTTCATAATAGCATAGGTAGAGTAAGGTAAGTTTTTTACTGGTGAAAGGTAACCATAACACCTTTGACCCGGAGACCAATCAGAGACACTGGATTGTTTAAAGTCAGGGCGGCGAATTGTTACTCCAGGGTCTTTTTTGTTTTTCGGCTGTGAGTAAATCAGGTTTTCCTAACTCCTTCTTATTCAAATATTATCCACAAGTCTGCTGAAGTACAAAGAAACCCCAAGCAATTCGGCTATGAGGAGCTTGGGTTGCTTACGATAGATGTGATGTGGCTGTGCTCTTTGTTGTTTTCTTTGGCTGTGAGATTAAACCAAGCCTTCCTCCTAACTGCAATCTATCTCCAAAGTGTTCTCCTACACATCTGTGAGTCAAAGGCAACCCCCAAGGCAATTCGCTATCGAAGAGCTTTGGTGTGTATTTAAACATGTATGTGATTGGTTGGACTGGTTTTAATCGGGCTATCTTTAAATAGACTGTTTCTTCATTATTTTCTTATAAGCCAGAGCTGTATTTGAGTTTCTTAATGCAAGATTATTTTTTATATTTCTTTCTTTTTTTTATTAACTTTTTTTAAAACGTGTGGAAGTTTCTTTTCCTAGGGAGGCAAAAGGGAAGGAAAGCCAGCTGTGGGCTATTTTCCTATTGCTTTCAGGGAAAGAGCAGGCTACGGGAGAAGAGAAAGAATCACCTCTGTTATCAAGGTATCTGCCTCCCTCACGGGACAGGCAGGCACGGAAAGGCAAAGCAAGCTGTTGGTATATTTGCATTTCAATTGTCCTGAGGGCGAGAACGCTTATCTCTGGGAAGCAGAGCAAACCAGGTTTCTGGCAAGCTCGGAAGGAGGGGGGAAGGGAGTTTCTTCCCTCTTTTAGCAGCCAGACATTTGAATCTGAGGTGTCCACCAAGAGGGGTGGGGACACCCCAAGAGAGAGGAAAGGGGGATCAGGACGGCCCCATTCAATTCCTGATCTTGGTGGCAGCGAGAATATCCAAGCTGGTAGTGAGCTTGGGGAGTTTCAGGTAAGCCCCAGATTTGGATGCAAAAGTCCAGCGTTTGGGACAGGACCAGATTGATGGACGCTAAAGTTCAGGTCTGGGACTGGGAGGCTAGATTTACCACACCCCCCTTTCCTGGGTAGCCGGTGAGATGCTGTCCTATCCCTTTGAAGTACAAACCCAGAGAGCGCCAATCTAGCCGATCCCCGACTATGCCATTTCAACCTAGTCAGCTCACACAGGATTCACCCCTCCCTTTGTCCCGTAGCCTTTTCCCGCCCTTGGACAATAGGAAAGTAAGACACAGTAGCTGTCTCCCTCCCCGCCTAGGCCTGTCACAGATATAACAGAGCTCCGGGCACAGAAATTCCTCTCCCTCCTACCTCTTAGGAAAGAAACTCCCACGTTTAAAAGAAAACTTTTTATAAAGAAGAAAAACAGAACAATAATACTGCATAAGAGCATCAATACAGGCTCTTGTTTAAGGAAAACTTGACATAACCGTCTGATTTAAAAAATAGCCCATTCAATCAATCCAGCAAATCAACATATGTAATACAACCACAAAGCAAATAACAGCCTATACTTTGTTTCCTTCTTGTCTCACAGATGTTATAGTAGAATTTTTGAAAGAGATGGAGTTAGAAGAAAAGCTGTTTACTCACAGCGAGGAAAACAAAAAGACCCTGAGTTTCCAGTTCCCTCCCAGACTTTAAAAAAAATTCCAGGTCTCTGACGGTCCTCTGGTCAGGTGTTTGGTTTCCCCCTTGGTTCACCCTTTACAGGTAAAAGCAATTAGACCCTTAACCTATTTCTACTTATGGACAGTCCAAGTTCTATAACATGCTACATGTTACTCATAGCTACTTGGAAAAATACAGAGCCATTATTGACCCCAAATATTAACTGTCTAGTCGTTCTGTTATCAGGGTCAATCCTGATTAGAATTCTTGGATCTGGAGACAACAGCCTTTGTCACCTTCATATTTTCCCTGACCTTTCTACAGTTCCCACAATTCCCTCAGTCCAGGTCCCAAATAACAATAATTTCATAGCTTGCTTAAGTTTGTGAATGGTTCTGTGCTGACTCTTGGAGTGTGGCATGGTGCAGGGGTTCAAGGGGAGGAAGTGATGCATGTGTGAAGATCCTTTTCTCCCCTCTTCCCAGGCATGGATAAGTGTTGCAGCTGTGGCTTTTTTCATACCTGTGCTTCTGTGCCCCTCTTCTCCCTGAACACTGTCCTCCTCGCTCTGAGCTCTGGATGGCACTGGGGGGTGCACTATGGGAGAAGGGATTGATCATGAAGGATAAGGACAGGAAAGAGCAATTAGCAGCCATTTTCATCTTTTAGCATTCATAGAGCAAAATTATAGAAATGGGAAGGGAAAAAGCTTTGTTCTCTGTGTTCTTCCCCCGTCTGCATTCCAGGAACTGAGGAAAGGTTCAGGTGGCAGTTTTCCTACTCCAAGTTCCAGTGGCAGACTTGGAAAAAGCAGAGACACAGCTTGTTTCTCTTTCATATGCGACAGAGCAAGCAGAGGGATTTGGAAGCCTGGCAGGTTTCCATATTTTCTCTCACAACTCCACAGACTCTTTGGTTACAGGTACAGAGATGGTAAAGGACTACAGGGCTCCACTGCTCATAGCAGTACATATTGTTAGAATTGCTGTTGGTGGGTCAGCCGCTGCTACAAACTCCTTCTCCCCACAGATCCAATAACAGTGCGGTAAGCTCAACAAGTAACGTTTATGCATTTTATATTATCATCATTAGGCTCAGAGTTACTTGTACCCTGAACAAATGGGTATAGCTCACAATGCGATACCCAGAGGAGTCAGGCAGACTTGTGCAGCCTGCACCACGGCATCCTCTTCTGTCACTTTTTCAGTGGCTAGCTAGAGTATAAATTTAGCCACACGTATGTCTACACAAGCATCCATTCACACCCTCAGCTGTAATGTAGCACGACTTACACAAGAATATAATCTAGTATACGAAAAATAATTCGAAAAAAGAATAAATAACATACAACAAAAATTATAACACAAATAAAAAAATAATAAACCTATAGAAAAAAAAATTCCGATATAAGACTACCATTTTTGATTTGGATATCCTTTTTTTTCTTTTAGTGTGATCTTATTCCTTCAAACTAATTATTTACGGCCATCTGTCTGCAGAGTCATATTTGGAAGGTAAATTTGCAACCTGGAAAAAATTTTACCCTTTTCACATGAGAATCTTAATTTTTGGCAGAAACCGCCGTATTAATTATGGAGTAGGCTTAATCTCCTCAGATCCAGAACATATGCCATTCTCCACTTTTGGCGATCAGTTGAAGGTAATAGTGAGAGATATATCTGCACAGGCCAGATGAACTAGCCAACATGATTTCTACTCTTCAGATTTCTTTAATGCTGTAAAAAAATGATGTCTGACAATTGGGGCCCTGCAAAGTGGGAGACATTGTTTGCTTTGAGGGCAGAGAGGTCTCCAGCTGATTTTTTTTATGATTCCTTGCCTGCTGAAAAGTGATATAGGGTTCCTATTTTACGCTGTTAATGGACTATGCTGCTTGCTTAGTAGACAGCTTTGCTGGCCATTTTTGAACCAGCTTGAAACAGGGCTGTGGCTTCCTTAATAGATTAATGAATTGCAATGATCAGCTACTGGTGTTCCCAAATATGTGTGTGAACATGTCTGAGTTGTGTTAGGATTGAGGTGCAATTTTCTGGGCCAGTCACCAAATAGCTGAAGTGCTTTTTTTTCCTGCTACAACTATTTGGGCTTACAATAGCACTGAGAGAGCAGCAGAGATCCTTGGCACCTTATAGACTAACAGACGTTTTGGAGCGTGAGCTTTCGTTGGGTGAATACCCACTTCGGCACTGATGGTGTCCAAAAGGAGGCCAGAAGTACAGACCAATTCACAATCTGAAGAAGATTCCTCAGTTAATGGGGCGTGGTCACAAAGCAGCTTTAACCAATTGCTTCTGTAACAATAGATAACCTCTTTTACGGGGATATTGCATTGACAAAGTTGGCCAATGGACATGCATTGGACAGGCCACAGTTTTAGCTGGGAATGCAGACAGCAAGTTGTGGAAGAAGCTTCTCCCCTTTAGTGCTGTAATTCATTTCTTTGTTAATGCCTGGGCCATTGAGGAGATAATGCAGTATTACAGTCTGAGGATCCGATTATCGGTCCCTGAAATGAATATTTTCCTCAGTACATTCACTAAAAGAAAGAGTTTTTTCCCAACCTATTGTACATTATAATGAATAACCTCCATCTTTCTTATTCAGTACCTTAATAGATTTTTCTGCTCGTGTCAGTCATAATCTTATTTAACATCAAAAGAATAATCTTTCCTTTCTACGTCAATAATATGAACATTTTTCTCCTATTACATTGCCTAATACATAGCTCTCACTTCAATAACTGGCTCCCTGAATCAGTAATTTCAATTAAGACTCTATTTCCACATAAGGCAGGCTGGTATGAGAGGACTCGAGGATATCCAGGACATTGCAAGTGAGATTAGCAATGCCTGCTATGTTGATAGAGACAAAACAACAATATTGTGTATGAGAGGGAATATCTTTGTGTAAATTTCATCAGGAATGGCATGCAGTGTGTATGTGTCATAAATCATGGAAATCTTAAATAGACGAAGATGATAGCAATGCAATGCGTTAACATCTCTCCCAATAGACCCATGTGCTTGGTATTACATTGCAAAGAAACGAAAAAACCATGCGTTTATATGCATTCAATCTTGTAGTGTTAAGAATGACGAAGAAATTAATTATCAAGGCCTGTTCTCTGTCTTGAAGCCTGCTGCTGTTATATTACTACCACCTACTTAGAAACACACTGACAGAATACTGTCTGACGGGGCCAATTGTTTTGAAATACAGCTTTGCAACACAAACAAAAACAGTGATGCCCAGAACGGCTCATGCATTTGTTGTCTCCACTTTGTCTGTGTTCCTTGTGTTACAGGCATCTTTTTCTTGTTTCAAAAATGCATAATGTTTGAATACAATATTTATAATATCATCTTATAGTTCCCAAAGTGAACCCCAAGTTCTAATTCAATTTCGGCTCTGTTGCGCTCTTCTTAGACCCTGAGAATGAAAGAAGGGCTCTTTCAATTGAATCACTGACTTTTATTCAGTCAAAGGCGTGTAATTGATCTGTACTTGTGTATATATACTTTATTAAATGGGCTTTGCTTTCAGTTCCATTAGAAGCGCCTGCACTGCTTTTGGTTTTTATTGTTTACTTAGGTTATTTTGCTGTATTTCTTTTCCCTCATTATTCATGCTCATTAAAAGATCCTACTTTAGGGAACAGGAGAGACCATTGTCCGTTTCCTTAGCAAATTATATTTAATTGCTTATTGCTATTTGTCTGAATTAAGTTTGTCTCATTCTCTCTCACTTTTTATTTAGTTTCTAAAGACTATAGGTAGAATTTTTCAAAAGCATCTAACATGATTAGGAGCCAAAGACTCATTGAAAGTCAATGCGAACTTTTGGCTGCTATAAGACTGATTTTTAAGGTATCTTATGGGTGCCTAAAGATGCCTAAAGATGCCTAAAGATGCAAATTAGCCATACCTAGTGGGATTTTCAAAACTGTTCCCGTAGTGCCTAGCTTCCCATGGATTTCTGCATCTTTTATGGCACCTAAAGACCTTAAAAGAAATCTGTCCTGCTGGGGATTTTGAAAATGTTACTTCATGTGCTGACATCTGCATGTGGTTGGCAGGCTTAAAATAACCAAATGGGGTTTCTTGCACCTTCCTATGAAGCACCTAGGGTTGCTGGCCCCTGCCAGATACTATTGGCCTGATGCATTTGGTAGTTTCTATATTCCTAAGATTTGATTGCATGATAGTCGTGAAGGTAGGAAAACACAAAAGAAAGGGTAGAAATAATTCACTTTGACTGGGTTAGCATTTGAGTAATTATTCACGTATAGTATAGTATTTGAACTCATTTGTCCATCTCTGTTCTAACATATCATGATGTACAAGACATATATTATACTTGTAGTAAATAAGGAATGAATACTTTCACATTTAGAGCCAATTCACACCTCTGTAACTCGATTGCTCAGTCTATTGCAAATGCCAAAGC
This sequence comes from Chelonoidis abingdonii, assembly GCF_003597395.2. Lineage (NCBI taxonomy): Eukaryota > Metazoa > Chordata > Testudines > Testudinidae > Chelonoidis > Chelonoidis abingdonii. The sequence continues at coordinate 224,221,645 of NC_133769.1, forward strand.
AAAATATTAACTGGTGAATAATTACTCATAATGCTAAACCCAGTCAAAGTGAAATTATTTCTACCCCCTTTTTGTTCCCCTTTCCACGACATGCATGCAACGAAGAGAATCTTTTTGGAATTATCAGGAAACTACATAAGCATCAGGCCAATAGTATCTGCAGGGGCCAGCACCAGGTGCTTCATAGGAAGGTGCAGAACCCCTTTTTTTGGTATAATTTTAATCTGCCCAAACCACTGCCAGATGGATACATGATCATAGTAACCATTTTCCAATCCCCAGTAGGAAGATTTCTTTAAGGTCTTTTAGGTGCCCTAAGATGCAGTTCAATAGGAAGTGGACACAGGCAGGGTTTATGATGGGGTGGGAAAATGCTACTAGGTAATCTATTTGCATCTTTAGCACTTTAGGCTCTTTAGGGCACCAAAAACCTTTTAAAGAAATCTTAAGTCTTAGCAGCCTCAAGTTCCATTGACCTTCTGAGTCCTTTGGCTCCGTAATTCATTTTTAATGGATGGCTTTGTGAAATATGTTTACCTATATTCTAGAAAGAACTTAAATAAAATGAGGAGAGAATAGAGATAAACTTAATTCAGACAAATAGCACTAAGCAATTAAAATACAATTGCTAGGATAAGGACAATGGTTCTCTTCCTGTTCCTAGTAGGTCTTAATGAGCATGAATAATGAGGAAAAGAACTCACAGCCAACAAACTAAGTAAACGCATAAAACCTAAAGCAGTAGGGCTTTCTAATGAATCTGAAGACAAAGCCCATAATTTTAAGTTAGTACACAGTAACAGATCAATTACACGCTCCTTTGACTGAATAAAAGTCAGTATTCAATGAAGAGCCCTTCTTCATTCTCAGCGGTCTAAGAAGGCAACAAGAGCCCTGAAATTGAATAGAACCTTGGTGTTCACTTTTGGACTATAAGTGATTATAATATGTATTAACACGATTATTCTTTTTGAAACAAGAAAAAGATGCTGGAACACCAAGGAACACAGACAGTGAGACAACAAATGCAATGAGGCAGCTGGGGACACTGTTTTGTTTTGTGGAGCTGTATTTCAACTCAATGGTGCAGCCCTTCAGAACAGTATTATCGTCGCAGTGTGGTGTTCTAAGTAGGTGGTAGTCATAAACAGAGAGAACCCTTTAGACAGAAACACAGCCTTGATATATATAATTTCTCGTCATTTTACATTCCCGATTGAATGAAAAATAAAGTGATGATTTACCATGGTTTTTTTACGTTTCTTTGCAATGTATACAAGCACATGGGCTATTGGAGAGATGTTAACATTGCTATTGCTATTCACATTCCTTCGTCTATTTAAATTTCCATGATTCTGAACATCCATGCATGCCATTCCTGGTGAATATTTCCATCACAAGATATTCCTCTCTCATACACAATATTGTTGTTATTTGTCTCTATCAACTAAGGCTAATTGCTATCTCACTTGCAATGTCCTGGACTTGGTCCTGGGTCCCTTCTATACCAGCCTTTTATGTGAAATTCAGAGTCTTATTTGAAATTTACTGATTCAAGGGAACCAAGTATTGAAGTGGAGCTTTGTCTTAGCAATGTAATAGGAGAAAAATGTTCATATATTGCGTTAGAAAGGAAAAGTATTCTTTGATGTAAAATAGGATTATGGTACGACACGAGCAGAAACATTAAGTTACTGATGAAGAAGATGGACAGGGTTAAGTTTCAATTAATAATGTACAATAAGTGGGGAAAAACTCTTTCTTTTATAGTAATAGGAAAAATTTCTTTGCCAGGACGATAATGGATCTCAGACTGCTTTATCTGCATATGCTCCTCCAATGCCCGTCTATTTAACAAAGAATTGATTACAGTCACTAAAGGGAGAAGCTCATTCTTCCACAACTTGCTGTCTCATCTCCTAAACTGTGGGCCGTCCCTGCATGTCCATTGCCCAACTTTTGCAATGCATAGCTTTAAAAGAGTTATCTAGTTACAGAGCAAGATTGGATTTAAGCGGCCTGTAAATGACCACCCCATAACCTGAGGAATTCTTCCTTCGATGGTGAAAATTGGATCTGTAGCTTTGTGCTCCTTTTGGACACCTCAGTGCGGAAGGGATTCACCCAACGAAAGCTCACCGCTTCCAACGTCTAAGTCGTAGTCATAAGGTCGCCACAGGATTCTCTGCTGCTCTCTCATGCTATTGTAAGGCCCAAATAGTTGTAGCAGAAAAAAAAAAAATGCACTTCACTATTTGGACTGGCCAGAAAAATTGCACCTCATCCTAACACACTCAGACATGTTCACACACGTATTTGGGACACAGTACGATCATTGCAATATACAATTACACTATTAAGTGGAAGCCACAGCTGTTCCAGACTGGTTTAAAATGCAGCAGCTGTCTACTTAAGCAAGGCAGCATTAGTCCCATTAAACAGGCGGTAAAATAGGAACCCATATCACTTTTCAGCAGGCAGGAATCATATAAAAAAATCAGCTGGAGACCTCTCTTAGCCCCTCAAAAGCCAAAGCTAATGTCTCCCACCTTTGCAGGGCCACCCCATTCAGACATTGCCTTTTTTCAGCATTAAAGTAAATCTGAAGTAGACTATGTTTGGCTTGTTCATCTGCCTGTGAATATATTCTCACTATTAACCTTCAACTGATCCAAATGGAGAATGGCAATATGTTCTGGGATCTGGAGGGATTAGCTACTCCATTAATTTATCCCGTTTCTGCCAATTTAAATTCTCATTGAAAAGGGTAACTTGTCCAGGTTGCAAAAATTACCTTCAAATTGACTCTGCAGACAGATGGCCTGAATAATTAGTTTGAAGGAATTGTCTACATTACAGCTTGTGGGTGTGAATGGATGCTTGTTAGACATACGTGTGCTAATTTTACTCTAGCTAGAATCAATACTGGATGAGAGGATGCCGTGTCAAGGCTGCACAGTATATGCCTGAATCCTCTTGGGTACCGTACTGCTTGTGAGGCTGATACCCATTTGTTTCGGCGGTCAAGTAACTCTGAAGGCCAATGATGAGATTATATTAAATCATAACGTCTGTTTTGAGGCTTACCCACTGTTATTTGGATTCTGTGGTGGAGATAGAGGAGTTTTGTGCAGCGGGACGACCCACTCTCACAGGGCATCTCAACAATATGTACTGCTATGAGCAGTGGAGCCCTGTAGTCTTACTCATCTCGTGTACTGTAAACCAAGAAGTCTGGTGGAGTTGTGGAGAGCATACTGAAGCTCCGGCTTCCAATCCCTCTGCCTTGCCTGTCCATGAAAAGAGAACAGCTGTGTCTCTGCCTTTTCCAAGTTCTCCAACGGAACTGGGAGTTTAGAAAAAAGCCACTGACCTTCTCCTCAGTCTGAGATACAGAGGGGGAAAGACACAGAGAACAAGCTTTTTCCTTCCCTTTCTATAAGTTTTGTCTTGATGCTAAAGATGAAAAAATGGTCTGCCCCTTTAATTGGGGGCTTCCCCTTTTTTTTTCCCCCTTTGGTCCTTATCCTCTCGTGATCCCTTTCCCAAGTGCACCCCTCAGTGAGACCCAGAGCTCAGGAGCGAGGGTAGAGACAGTGATCAAGGGAGGAAGAGGGCACAGATAGCACAGGTCTGGAAAAAGGCCACAGCTGCAACACTTTGATCCATGCCTGGGGAAGAGGGAGAGAAAAGGATCTTCACACATGCTCACTTTCCTTCCCCTTGACCTGCACCATGCCACCACGTTCCAGAGTCCTCACAGAACTCGGTTCACAACCTTAGGCTTAATTATATGTTATTGGGTGAACCAGGACTGAAGATATGTGAGGAACTGTAGAAGGTCAGGGAAAATTATGAAGGTGGGACTAAAGCTGTTGTCTCCAGACCAGCTGTACTCTACAGGATTCCTGGATAAACGAATGACTAGACAGTTAATTTTGGGTTCATATGGCTTCTGTATTTTCCAGTAGCTTGGAGTACAATGGTAGCCATGTATGAAACTTGGAGACTGTCTAGTAGTAGGTAGGTTATTTGTTCTTCTCTAACCTGTAAGGTGCCGTGAACAAAGGGGAACCAAACAGCCTGACCAGAGGACAGTCAGAGACCTGGTTTTTTTTAAGTCTGGGAGACGGAACTGGAAACTCAGGGTCTTTTTGTTTTTCCTCCGGCTGTGATGTAAACAGAGCTTTTCTTTAACTCTCGCTTCTTTTTCAAATTATTCTATCTAAAATCATCTGGGTAACGTACAAGGAACAAAGTTATAGTAGGCGTGATTTGCTTGATGTTGTATTTACATATGTGTTGATTTTTATTGGATTATTTTAGAATCTTTGGGCATTTTTTAATCGATGGCTTTATCAATATTTTTTATAAGCAAGAGCCTGTGGTATTGATCACTTTCCTTAATTGCTAGTATTATTTGTTCTGTATTTTCTTTTTTTATATATAAAGTTTTCTTTTTTTCCAAATTGTGGGAGTTTCTTTTGCCTAATGAGGTAGAGGGGAAGAGGAATTTCTGTGCCCGGAGCATCTGTTATATCTTGTGACAGGCATAGGGGGGGGAAAGCCCCAAGCTCTGTGTCTTATACTTTCCTATTGTCCCAGGGCGGGAAAGACTACGGTGTAAAGCGTGAGGGGTTGAATCTCTTTAGTGTGAGACTGACTATTTGTGAATGCAGTAGCCTCGGGAAGCTAGATTGCCTCTCTTGTTGTATTACAAAGGGAAAGGACAGCATCTCCCGGCACAGAAAGGGTGGTGTTTGGTAATCTAGGTCCCTCCCAGTCCCGACTCTTGCGTCCCTCTCATCACCACTGGAACTCCAAATCTGGGGTACCCTTCCACATAAGAGCTCTTCCTAGCTTGGAGATTCTCCCCCACCCCCCATGCCCTGCTCCTCTGCAAATTGGTGAGGAAACAGGGAGCCTGATTTTTTCCCCCCCTCCCTTTTCCTCCTCCCCTTCCTTTTTTTTTCTTTTTCTGTGGTTTGGGGGGTTCGCGCTCGCTCGTCGCTCGGGCGACCAGTTTCCAATGTCGTGGTGCAGCTGAAGAAACTCCTTCCCCCTCTTCCCAGGCTTGCTAGAATCCGGTTTCTCTCGCTGTCCAGAAATAAGCGTTCTCTGCCCTCAGGCAGTGAGATGCAAATACCAACAGCTTGGATGTTGCCTTTCCCGTGCCTGCCTTCCGTTTGAGTGGACAGATATCCTGATAAGACGGTGATTCTTCTTTCTCTTTCCCCTGCACTGCCTCTTTCACCTGTGAACAACTAGGGAAATAGCCCACAGCCTGGCTTTTCATCCTTGCCTCCCTAGGAAAGATTCAACGTTTTAAAAGGAAAAGTGACTATAAAAAAGGAAAGATATAACAATAATCTTGCATAGAACCTCATTCGGCTCTTCTGCTTTTAAGAAATTGCAGAAACAGGTCTGATTTTAAAAGACTAGCCGATAAACCGTCAACCAAATCACATACATGTAATAGCATCCCAAAGCTCCTCATGCCGATTGCTTGGGAGTGTTCCTTTGTCATCCACAGATTGTGTTATGGAGACACTTGAGATAAGATGCATTTCGGAGACAGCTTGTATAACTTTACAGCCAAAAAGCAACCAATAAGACCCAGCCATCCAGCCTTCTATCGTACAACGCCAGCTCACTCTAGCTCCGAATTGCTTGGGGTTTCTTTGTATCTCAACAGACTTTTGGTATAATATTTGAAAATTAAGAGAGTTAGGGAGAAAACCTTGTTTACTCACAGCCAGAGAAAACAGAAAAAGACCTGAGTATGTACTAAATTCCCGCCCGGCTGACTTTAACAATCCAGTTCTCTAGATTGTCTCCTGAGTCAATGTTGATTACCTCTTCCAGGTTAAAAAGAACTCTAACCCTTTACCCTTACCCAATTTATTTATGACAGGGGAGTCATGGGGGGAAGCTGGGGGATGAGATAGAGGAGACCCAGGGGCTCTGGGTCTTGGAGGGGTCCCCCAAGGAAAGGTTTGGGGAACCCGAGGGGGCCGAAACCCTGAAAAACTCCGGCTGGTGGCAGCGAGATAAGATCCAAGCTGGTAGTGAGCTTGGGGGAGTTCATTGTAAGCACTCAGATTGTGGACGCTAAGGTTCAGATTTGGGAAAGAGTTTACCACATGGACAAACTTACTTTTTTAATTAGCAAAAAAGTTGACATTTTGAAGTTATTTCTTTTGCTTGTTTCAAAAATGGACACACTTGTTTTTGAAACACCTTTCATGTAATTTTTCATTTAAAAATTAGTGAAATGGTTAGCAGTATTATTTACTTGCTGAAGGCTGTTTTTGCTAAACAAAACACATCTATGGCCATTTCAATTGTGGTTTCAATAACATTTTCAATAAAAATTCTGATTAAAAACGTTGTGAAAAAATTCTCAAAGAATTAAAAAATCCAAAAAGTCAACAGTTTTTCATGAACTTTTTTTAAAAATTCACACAATTTCAAGGCAAATTATACATACGTATGGGTTGCAGGATCAGACTCGCCAAGCTGTGTACTTACACATTAATCTGAAATATAAAGTATTGCCTGTTCCCTGTTTACCAGACCTACAACTCATTTGTGTCTAAGTACACAGGTGGTATGAATGTATCCATAAAAGGAAATGAGATTATTTTAAATGTCCTTCTCTGAGAAAAGTTCTCATTAACTTATTTGGGAACGTAAGGCTTTGAATCTCTATCATTTTCAGCTGTAGCTAATACATCTCAGTAAGCTCCTGATGGGCCATGAAATATTATCATGAAATGGAAATCATATTAATGTAACTGCTTAGCTTTGGGAGGGAAAAATTAGATAACCTAATTTGTATTTCAATTTTCAAGACAACTATTTGTTAGCTATGTAATTTAGTACCATCTTACGTCATTTAAGCCCTTTTCCTATCTGAAGATTTAATTAGTTTCCTTCTGTCTATAAGCAATTTTCTTGAACCTTTCCAGACAACCCCTACACCTCCCAACAATGTTCCTGTTACTACTGCAGAGAAATCAATAATGTCCATGACTGTTCAGTAAAAGCTACAAATGTTTCCCAGTCAGGCATGAAAACAGCATTGGTGGTCCTGCTGGTAAGCAGCACTGCAGCCTAAGATTGGCTAATGGCAGAACACATCTAGCCCTGGGCCTGATGAAAATTATTTGCCCTGGAGGAAGATCATAAATAATCTTATGTAGCACAAAACCATGTGTTTCGATTCTCATAATAAACACACAGCATGGTATCAGAATGGTTTGAATCAAACTGCTTCCAAGATGAGCTCAGTTCAATAAGATGTCTTTTTTTTTTTCTATTTTACATGATCACATTTCACAGAAGGGCCTGACAGATTATGTCTCAAATTTTGAAATTAACCTTCTATAGTGTCTACTCCCACTCTCATTCACTGAGGTCAACAGAAACCTCTCACTGATTTCAACAGGAATAGGATTGTGTCCAGAGCGAGATAGTTCCTTCTTTTTTTTTTTTTTTGCTGTCATTACTTCTCCATGATCTAGCATCAATTACACATATTATTATTCCTATACATATTACATATGGTAATTACCCTACTACTATCATCCCTGACATTGTTAACATACCCTTTATTGCTTTTTTAATGCTAATACAAACATGGACCCCAATGCCGTATCATGTAGCATGTGGGCAGGCTGCTGTGCCTGCAGAACCAAAGCCATAGCTGTTTGGGGTAGGCGCTGTATTTCTTATACACTATATCCACTGGATCCCCTTTGTCCACATGCTTGTTGACCCTCTCAAAGAATTCTAGTAGATTGGTGAGGCATGATTTCCCTTCACAAAAAACATGTTGACTCTTCCCCAACATATCATGTTCATCCATGTGTCTGACAATTCTGTTCTTTACTATAGTTTTAATCAGTTTGCCCAGTACTGAAGTCAGGCTTACCAGCCTGTAATTGCCAGAATCACATCTGGAGCCCTTTTAAAAAATTGGTTTCACATTGGCTATCCTTCAGTCATCTGCTACAGAAGCTGATTTAAATGATAGGTTACATACCTGAGTTAGTTGTTCTGCATATTCGCATTTGATTTCCTTTGGGACTCTTGGGTGAATACCATCTGGTCTTGGTGACTTATTATTGTTTAGTTAATAAATATGTTGCAAAACCTCCTCAGATTTGTCACCAAAAAAGAATGGCTCAATTTTGGGAATCTCCCTCACATCCTCAGCCATGAAGACTGATGCAAAGAATTCATATAGTTTCTCCACAATGGCCTTATTGTCCTTGAGTGCTCCTTTACTATTTCAATCATCCAGTGGCCACACTGGTTGTTTAGCAGGCTTCCTGCTTCTGATGTACTTAAAAAAAAAACTATTACTTTTTGAGTCTTTGGCTAGCTTTTCTTCAAATTCTTTTTTGGCCTTCCTAATTATGTTTTTACACTTTATTTGACAGAGTTTATGCTCCTTTCTATTTTCCACTTTTTAAAGGATGCCTTTTTGCCTCTCACTGCTTCTTTTACTTTGTTGTTTAGCCACAGTGGCACTTTTTTTGGCCTTTTTCTATGTTTTTTAATTTGCGGTGCACATTTAAGTTGATCCTCAATTGTGGTGTCTTAAAAAAATTTCCATGACGCTTTCAGGGATTTCACTTTTGCCACTGTACCAATCACCTCTCAATCCTGGCTACCAGGTTCATGGTATTGTGTCATCTGTCTCTATTTTCTTATTTTCCTTCTCCTTCCACTCTATCTCTTGGAGATTGTCCCCTTTTTATTCCCTCCCTCATGGCTTGTTGTCCTAGGTCCAGTGTTTACCAAACTTTCTCCCTCCAGTTTCACTGTTTCCTCCTCCTCAAGTTTTATTTCCTCTGCCTGGGCTTCATTTTCATTTTCTCCCGCTTGGGTCCCCTGGCACCATACTGCTTCCCAAATGGGAATGGGCTCCAAGCAGAGCCCATCAGAAGAGTGGTACCCCCATCTAGTACCCCAAGCTGTTTCCAGCCAAACCTACCTTGAACCCCCATGGTACCTCTGCCATAAGGCAGCACTTCTTATCCCTATATCCATTCATGTTTTAACCTCCCTCCTCAAATCATCCTAACTCTCATTGAAATTAATGGGAATTACATGCCTCTATACCTTGAGGATCTAGGCCAAAGAGACTAAGTGACTTGCCCAAGGTCATACAAGAAGTCTATGGCAGAGAAGGTATGTGAACTTCAGTCTCCTGAGCCCCAAGCTATCAACCTAGCTACTGGCCTCCAGGCATTACTGCAGTATAAATAGTAATAAATAATTATTTTCAATACAGAAACAAGTTACAGTCAGTCATATATTATGTATTCTGTTTGATTCAGAATAATATATTTTGACAGCAATTATAACTTTCTCTCTGAGGGCATGCACTGGTCCTGTACTACCATCACACCGAGTTATGGGTTACATTAACACTTTTATCAGGAGCTTCACACTATCCAGAAACATTTAGAATTGGGAGGAGGTGGGGGAGAGAAGGCAGTCATAACGATATATTTGACATATTCCTCAGTAGGCTCATAAATTAATCTGCAGAGGTCTGAGTGCTGACAAGGAATACTGTTTTAAAAAATCACATTTCATCAAACTTGCTCCTTCTACCATACAGGATACAAGGCCAATTTACAGAAAGACCATGAGCAGACATATATTGCCCACAAGGTCTGACTTTCACATCTTCTGAGTACAGCCTGGGCAAGTATTTGCCTCCTGTGAGGCAATTTGACATTATGAGCTCCAGTGACAAAGCAGGACGTAGAAAGGCTGCCAATAGAAGGTATAGTGTTTATACTTCTCTTTATGTCAGTTTATTTCCTTTACTCCTCTTTCACAAAGTTTCCTCCTTCCAAGTCTCCCTTGTTACATCTCAGGGCTCAATAGTAGCTTTACTACAAGTCCTGAGTCAGGGGCAGTGCATACTCTGTTCCCGGGGGGAATTCTGTGCCACTGTTCATGAGCAGAATTCATGTCCCCTGCAGATTTCTTTCCTTCCCATCAGAAAAATGACTTTCTGACAAGGAAGCTGCAAGAGGACTCACACTCCACTCCCTAGCAGAGCAGGTACAACGTTTCAGACACTCAGAGCAGCTGACGGAGAGGTAGATCACCACGGGGTTGGGGACACCCCAGCCAGTGGCTCCTACTCTGAGTCAGGATCAGGTGCTAGTCCTGGTGAGGCTGGAAGCAGGATAGGATGGAACTTCCTTTTCACCTGCAAGGAGTGGCTGAGACTGTGTCAGACCCACCCTCAGAAACCTCCCCTAGCTGCAGGAAGCTCAGCATCCTCCCCTGCTTCCTGCCCCCATTGCTCCTCAGCTGTGTGGGGAGGGGTCACTGTACGGGGAGCTGCTCCCCTATCCTCCCAACCCCTGTGTACCTGGACCTCCCATACACAGACACCCCTTCTAAGCCTCACCCAGTACACCCAGAACCCCCCTAGACCTCCACAGCCAAACCTCACCCCACTGAACCTCCTGCCTGGTTGAGCCTACTTGCCGCACATCTGGTGCACCTGGCGCAGAGGCAGTCAGGCATGGCACCAGGGTGTTTCTGGGGAAGGTCCAGGCCTTCTGCTGTGTCAGGGTCAGGTGCAGCCTCACCGCTGAGTCCATGTCCTGGGAGAGTGGAGTCTGCAGGGTGATCTTCCACCTTCATGCAGCCAGTGGCCTATGCTCCACACTGCTATGCTGGAGCTGCATTTATTTATTGACTGTCATAAATAGATAGCTAAGTGTTAATGTTTCTTTCACCTGTAAAGGGTTAACAAAGAGAACCAAACACCTGACCAGAGGACCAATCAGGAACCGATTTTTCCAAAGCTTCCGGGAGGGATATTTTTGGTCGTGTCTTGCTGGACATCATCGCATTATCGATGAGAGGGGATTTTTACTTTCTATTTATCTTCAGAACGCTTCTTATTCAGTTGTCACAGTTAGTACAGGATAGAAAAAAAATCAGAGCTGTATATGGCTGGGATTTTTTGTGATTATCACTATGTGTGTGTTTGTGGAAATGTTTAATTGTATCATCTATTTTTACTAGCTTGTTCTTCTATTTTTTCTTATATTAGTATGATCGTTGCATTTGAGCAACTTATGCAGAGCTTTGTTCAGTGTAGTTTTTCTCTTTAGTTTTATACTAAAGCTTCTTTTTTAGATATTGTTTTGAGTTTGTCTCTCTGGGTAGGCTAAGAACGAGGGAAGGGAATCTTCTTTGTGTTAGATCCGGAGGGTAGCTCTGCAGCACCGAGGAATTTGTGGGGGGAAGGAAGAGACGGATAGATCATTTCTGTTCTTTTTTGCGGGTTTAGTCTCTATTTGGAATAGAGGAGACTGCTTCTTTTGGTATTTTAGTGATGTAAAGAGATATGCATAAGTACTCTCAGTTTAGCGGAGGAGTCTGACAGGTGGGAGAGAGGGCGGAAGGGAAGTGGGTTATTTCCCTTTGTGGTAAGACTCAGGGCTTCTGAGTCTTGGGGTTCCCCAGGGAAGGGTTTGGGGAGACCAGAGGGAGCCAAAACCCTGGAATTTTTGGCTGGTGGCAGTGAGATCAAATCTGAGCTGGTAATTAAGCTTAGAGGGGTTCATGCAGGCACCCAGATTTCTGGACACTAAGGTCCAGATTTGGGAAGGCTTATGATATTGACAAATCAAACTTGCAGAATTTTAAAATATTGTGAGCAGAATTTTTACGTTTTTTGGCACAGAATGCCCTCAGAAGTAATACTCAGAGGACTTTGTTTCAGGAGGGACTGGGAGAAAGAGATTGCACAAGGCAGTAGGAAAGTTTACTTACCTGGCTTTTCTAACTCATTTTCATTGGGTGAGGGACTGGGGAGATGAAACCAAGCTTCTGCCCACTCCTCATCTATACAGGAGATGGAGCAGTGGCTGCTGCCCCCACTGCACTGCTTACACACGATACAGGTGGATAGCACAAGAATGTAAGGGGTGCCTTATACCTTTCTTCACGCTTCTGCATGGGCATGCAGCAAGGGGCCCAGGTCAGCCCTCAGCCAGGAGAGATGCTGGAGCCCCTTTGGACAAAGGAAAATGGAAATGCTGGTAGTGCATTTTTCAAGAGGGGTTCTGCACTTTGGGACTCACTTTGCTCCTTCACCTTTCAGAGCCCAGATTTTATTAACTTTTGCGGCATATTGCCAAATTCATGTCTTTTCTCATGTATTTGGGAAGGCGAGAGCTAATGGCTAGACAGTGGGGTTATGGGTGGGGCTGTTATCATGGTGGGTGAGTAGCTGTAGTATGTTATTCTGTGTAGATCTTTGTGTTCTTGTAATGGATATTACACTTAGTTAACTTTAGGCTCTGATCCTGCATCTGAGAGCATACAGATGCAGCAGCCCACCATGCTTTGCAGGACTGAGGGCCTTAGTTTATATATTTTATCATTGTAAAAGTCCTTGGGATCCAGGATAGATGCTTAGTTTAAACACAAAAATAAATAGATGAGAATTTATATTGTAACTCAAAGTTCAGAAATTTCAGAATCCTTTTCTTGTCCAATCACCTTAAGTATTTACATCGTGCCAATCACTGTAATGTCTAGGCAGTCGTCTCAATAGATAAAAGCTATTGCTTCATTGGATCAGTCACAATCATTGTTTTACCCAGAGTATGAAAAATAAAAGTTGGTCTGAAAAAGTTCACTTTTAACTATGCCAGGACATAATATAAAAAAGGAAAGCCCCAGGAAGCATAGTTATTTCTGCACTTTGGCAAATCTTTGATATCTTTTCATTTAAACCAAAGAAAGGACCTGAATAGACCCCTCTGCTGACATTTGGGTACATTAAGCTTCCAGTTCCTCATGCTTTCCTTTGAGGATACTGCTCCTGATGACTGGGCTCTCACAGACCACTATCACTTTCCTGGGAGCATTTGTACTTTCTTAGGCTTTTTCACCTTCCTCCCACGACTCCTTTAACACAAGTAAAGAGACATTGCCCCATATATTCTTCACAGGACAAAAGTTCTCTAAGACACATCAGTAGGAAATGTCCCAGATATCATTTTTCAGAGTTTCTCAGTATATCTTGCAATTTCATAACATAGAGCCTGTTATCAAGTTCCTGTTATCCTTATTTTGAAGGATTTTCTTAAGACTCAATATGGCAACAAACATGTCGTCATAACCTGAGGCAGTGCAAGTTTGTGTCAATAACTTGCAGACTTCAGGGAAAGCTTCACTTTTTTATTTGTTGTGCTTCCTTTGAGACTTCTGTATTGAGTCTGTTTCCTTAAACAGTTTCCCTGAGATCTTGTGTGCAGTGTTGTTGTATCCATGTTGGTCCTAGGATATTGGAAAGACAAGGTGGGTGAGGTAATATCTTTTGTTGGACCAACTTCTGTTGGTGAGAGAGACAAGCTTTTGAGGTACACAGAGCTCTTCTTCAGGTCTAGGAAATGTATTCAGGCTTTGTCTACACTACGCACCTTTCAGTGGCACAGTTGTGCCAGTACAGACATGCTAGTAAAAGGCATGCAGTATAGCTGCTGTTTGTCTGCAGGAGAGAGCATTCTGACCAACAAAAAACTTCCATCCCCAATGAACGGTAGCAGCTTTGTCGGCAGAAGAGCGCTCCTGCCAACAAAGCACTGTTCACACCAGCACTTTTCGTTGGTAAAACTTTTGTCATTTGGAGTGTGTGTTTTTTAACACCCTTGGACAAAAGTTTTGCTGACGAAGTTCCAGTGTAGACAAAGCCTCGGAGTGTCACAGCTAACACAAGGTGGAACAGATTGTTTAGCATAAGTAGTTAACACATATTTCAAGGGACCACTCAAGATGAAGTGGCCCATTCACACCCCTGCAGTCATAGGGGGAAAGGAACGGGAGGGAGGCAGCTTGGGGGCGGAGAGGGTGTTAGTGAATTATAGATTGTTGTAAAAAGCCATAAATCCAGTAAGTTCTCAGGCTTGTCTTTTGAAAGTGTTCCTTTGAGGATGAGGACTGATAGGTCAGATGTACAGTAATTGCTTTGCGAAAAGTGTCCACCCATAGGTGATAGGGTGTTTTTGTCTTTGATCATTTTCCTGAGTAAGTTTATTCGGGAGCATAGTGTTTGTCTGGTTTCACCCACATAGTTGTTAATGGCACATTTAGTGCACTGGAAGAGGTACACCACATGTTGTGATAGGCATGGGTAGGACCTATAGATTTTAAAAGGTATATTATGGGTAGTATTGATCATTGTAACAGTGGAGATAGGTTGCAGGTTTTGCATCTAATGTTCTGGCAGGGTCCAGTGCTGCTTTTAGTTAATGTGTCCTTGTTCATGGGGATCTTGCTTCTGATGATGAATTTAGAGAGGTTAGGGTGTTGTTTAAAGGCCAAAAGAGGAGGGTCAGGAAAGAGGAGGGTCATTTGGAACGTACCTTCATTTCACTCTAATTTAATAGTCAGTGCCAGTCTTCTCCAGTTTCCAGTTTCCATTTTCCTCAGTAATGGAGGGCACATTCTAGCATTATTAATTTCATCACTTCTTAATTTGCCAAAGGTTTTCCTTTCAGACGCTGATTACCATTAAAAGGTCAGCAACATTTACCCATAGTTACCTCCTAGTGATATCTGAGAGACAGTAGTATTTTCCTACATCTACAGTACAAAATAATGCCCTGCTGCTTCTATAGAAAGCAAATTATAAACATCTAAATTATCTTGATGGGTGTAGATTTGTGCCTTACCTGCATTCTCTCATATACCACTGATGGAAGGAAAGTCTCTCTCTCTCTCTCTCTCTCTCTCACACACACACACACACACACTCATTCACTTATACTTACATAGTTTATTCAAAAGGAGTCAGTTAAATGTTAGGCATAGCCAATGATTCCCTAATTGTCCCACAGTCTGTAGGCTCTGTGCACTCTGATGTGATCCTCATGGTCAGAAATTGGAGCGAGGCAGCAAGAAACTATTTCATAGCACACCCAAAAATGATAAGCCCAGCTTTGCTTGTTGCCATGACAAGCATCTGCTATTGCTCTGACTGCAAAAGCTGCTGTTTCAAAGAGAACTCCTTTTGTGATAACTCCTCCCACAGTACACACATCCACTTTCCCTAAGTTAGACTCAAATGCACAATCTTAACTCCCACCTCATCAACATTAGCATATCTTATCGATATATATACTTCTACCTTAGAAGTCTTTTATAACTGTTGCAAAAAAAACAAAAACAAAAAAAACCTGAGCTTGTAGTTTAAATGTGTTGGCTTCTGTTTTATTTAGAGACTGTATGTTGCATTTTTGACTGTATCCTGCATGTTTAACGGTCTCAACTGCACTCTGCTCATTATTCTCTCTCCCTCTAGGACTACTTCTAGCTTACCTAAACTCTGAACAGTTTCAAACAGCTGCCAGTTTTCTTTTTCATTTAAAATTGCAGAGAAATATTTCCTTCCTCCTCCCTGTGAGCAGGAATTTCCTGGTGCAAGGAATGAATTATATAGCACGTTTAGAAATCAGAATGACATTTCCATCCCTTATAGGTTTTCCTCTCAAATTTTTGCAGCTTGATTGCAATGACTACTGAGACCTTGTCTACACTATGCAGTTTTGTTGACAAAAAAGTCAGCTTTTGTCAATAAACAGTGGAGGTGTACACACTACAGTGGTCCGCCTGATGATTTAACCCGCCTTCTACATCGACAAAATAAAACAATTTAAAGGAGAAGTGTAGCTCTTTTTGCAACACAGTTAGATCGGTGCAGTATCAGTGCAGACAGTGTGCCTGTTTATGTCGCACTAATTGTTCTCCAGGAAGTGTCCCGCAATGGCCACCTCAACCACTACGGTCAGCAGTTTGAACTCTGCTGCCCTGAAGGCACACAGGCAGGCATCCTTCCCGTGTTTAAAGGCCTGGGAAATTTTGAAATTCCTCTTCCTGGTTGCTGGGCATGGACAGTTCGGTCTGCGGGGAGAGGAGGCTGTTCAGTTCCAGCTTCACTCCAGCCATAAGAACTTTGACACCTATAGGCTGATTGCTAATGGGATGCAGGAGAAGTGGCATGAAAGGGACATGCTTCAGGGTCAGGCTAAGATCAAGGAGATGAGGCAGGTGTACCGGAAGGCAAAGGAGGCCAACCATCATTCTGGTGCAGCACTGGAAGCATGCAACTTTTACAAGAAGCTACACGCCATCCTTGGTGACAACCCAGTCTTGACCACCAAAAGCCCCATCCCAAGGACAAAGTGGTAGACGAGTAAGTGAAGTTGGAGGAGGATGTGGAACACACAACGGGGTCGTCTGCTGGTACTGTGAGTCAGGACCTCTATATGACTCTGAAGGGGTCTGGCCAGTCCCAGCACTTTGGCTCTGGCATGCATGATGCAAGAGAGGGAAGCCTCCCATAAGTGCTCATTTTGCTTTGATACTGCACAGTGAGAGGAGATTAAGCTCTCACATACTTTGTTACATGGTAGAGGAAGGATAAGGTACAGAAATTAACAAATGAATCTATGCAGCTATGCAATGGGGGCATGGTGTAAAAGTTTGTTAATGTACACCAGGATGTCCCAGGAATCCTCCAAAGAGACTCTAGGAAACTTTCCTGAAGGTACTTTGCAGTCCTCTGCTGAAGGTTCCTTGGCAGAGCTGCCTTGTTTCTTCCCCAACTGTAGGAAAGTTTGCAGCGTCAACTGACAATTATTTCTGCAGGGATCAGAGCAGCAAACGGACCTGGCCTGAAGCTGCATGCATGCAGGAGATGCACCTTTGTATTCTGGGTTATCCTCAGCAGTGAGATATCAGGTTCATTTACCTCAGCCTGTGGAAAAGGGTGCCAATATTTAGAATACTCTACCTAGGCACATGAAGGGACTCTCTTTGCAAACCACCCAGACCCTTTGTCCCTTCTTGCCCATTCTCCTTTCCAACACCAGCTGAATTCACCACATTTTGGACTCTCACCAATCTGTGTGCTAGCCAAGGGACAGTGAGAAAGAGGTGTGTGTAATTTGTGTGATTCACAACTGTAAGCAAACTCACAATACTGTTTCTGTTCATTCTGCAGATGTGCCTTTGAGGACCCCTCCTGCACACCGGTGGAACACCTCTGTCAGATAATGTGGTGAACCAAGAGTAAGGAGGATATGTTTCATGAAGTGCTGCAGTTAATAGCGAAAAGAGAGCGTGGAGGGAGGCAATCAATGAGAGATTCAGACTGGATAGCCTGGAATGGACACAGGTGAAGGAGCAGATGACAAAGCTGTTGGAGGGTCAGACTAAGATGCTCAAGTCCCTCATTACGCTGCAGTCTGAGCACATTTGTGCATGACTCTCCCTGCAGCCAAATCAGAATTCCGTTCCATGCCCTCCCCAAACTCCCCCACCACATTGCTAGCATGTTCCTGGGTCCTCGCAGTATCCTGTGCACTCCATCCCCAGAGACCAGTTTCACAACGAAAGCTGGAGTTACACGCAGCTGTGAGACCAGTAACTGAGACACTGTTCCTCATTACCATGTCCACTGTTTGACAATTTTTTTGTGTTTTATCCTGTTATTAACCTTTAGTATTTGAAATAAAATGAGTCTTTATTTGTGTCACATACATGTCAGTTGGTGCTAACATTCAAACACAGGGATATTTGCTCAATACAATTAATGCTCAGGAAGGAAGCACTACAGGAGTCATTCAAGGTGGCAAACAAACATTCCCTGCCAAATGCATCACATAAAGACATACTGCTGGGAATCATTGTCAAAATGCTCCTTCAAAGTCTCCCTACTTCTAATACCCCTCCCCGAACCCCTCAAATTGCCCTGGCATCTGGCTGCTCAAAATCAGCAGACAGCTGACCGACTTCAGTGCTCCACACCTGGAGAAACTTTTCTGCCTTCACTTAACAAATGTTATGCAGAGTGCAGTAGGCTGCAATGACCATTGGAATATTTTCTTCATTGAGGTCTAACCTGCCAAAAAGGCAGCGCCAGCAACCTTTTAATCAGCCAAAGGCATATTCAATGGTCATCTGGCAACCTGCTGAGCCTATTGTTGAAGCACTCCTTGTTGCTGTCTAGGTTCCCAGTGCAAGGCTTCATGAACCACGGGAGCAAAAGGTAGACAGGGTCTCCCAGGATCACTATGGCCATTTTCACATTCCCCATCTGGTCTGTAAAAAAAGTACCAGCATGCAAATTTCTATACATTTCAGTGTTTCTAAAGATGTGCACATCACGTAACTTCCCTGACCACCACGCATTGATGTCAGTGAAACAGTCCCGGTGATCCACCAGTACCTGCAAGATCATTGAGAAGTAGCCCTTCCAGTTGATGTACTCCACCACAAGATGATCTGGGGCCAAAATTGGGATCTGTGTTCCATCTATTATCTCGCTTCAGTTAGGGAATCCCATTGCCTGAAAGTCATCAAGTATTTATTGCACATTGCCGAGAGTTACAGTCCTTCATAGCAGGATGCAATTAATGACCCTGCACACTTGCATCACCACAGCCCCCACAGTGGACTTTCCAACTCTAAACTGAGTCGCAGCCGACCAGTAGCAGTCTGGAGTTGCCAGCTTACACACAGAAAATGCCACAGTGAGAGCAGCTCTCATTCTGCTGTCCTTGCATCGCAATGCTGGGGTGAGCGCCACACAGAGTTCCAGGAAGGTGGATATGCACATCCAAAAGTTCTGCAGCCACTGCTCATCATCCCATACTCACATCATGATTCAACCCCACCACTCAGTGCTTGTTTCCCAAGCCCAGTATTGACAGTCCACCACATGCAGCTGCTCCATGAATACCAGCAGCAATCTTGAATTATTTCTTTCTATGGAACACAGCTGGGCAGGCACCATTGACTCACTTTCTGATTTGCAGCTCATGAAATATTGCAGGACCAACCATGTTGTATTCATAATGTTCATCACCAGACTGCTCAGCAGTTCAGGATCTATGCTTTTGGGCAGAGATGGTGTGTGCACAATTAACAAGGGCTGTTGACAAATGGCACAAAACAAAGTCAGAAGCCCATGGAATGATGGAACAAAAAGAACTGTATTATGGAACAGTGAACACACATATTTTTATGCAATCCGTTCCAGAGCTCCCAGCGGCAAAGGGTGGCAATTTGCACAGTGGGATAGCTACTCACAGTGCAATGCTCTCTCTGAGAGCAAGCACACTGATTATGGATGTGCTCCACCAACACAAGGAGCTTTGTGTGGATGTGCACAATCAATGTGATTAAAGCAGCTTATGATCGTTGATGTAACTTAAGTTGACTTAACTCTGTAGTGCAGACAGACCTAATAAGCACCTCAGAGCTTAGTGGTGAATTTCTAGGCTCTCTTAAAAATTATTGTCCTCAATCACAGTTCAAGGGCATAAAAATTCACCACAATATTACAATTTCAAAAACAAAACAAAACTGTCTTTAATCCTCATAAATTATGCTCATGGATTTACACAGATCTCAGTTTCTCTACAGGCTTTTCTCAACCTATAGATTTCAGAATACATTTTCAACTGAGCTGAAGTCCATCCGCTCTATCTACAGGTGCAAGTTTTGCAATCGCAAATGACTCCTACATGCAAATCTTAATCGACAAGTGTAAAGCTACTTACCTATGGGTAATTAGATATGAAACTACTAAGATGTATACCCATGGATGAATTATGGCTGCAAAGATGCAGGTGCATTTTTGCAGGTGCAAATGGGGCCTGCAAAATGGAGGCCAAATATTTAAAAATATACCCTTTAATTAATAAATTCGTTTTGCAAAAGCTTTTTTTATTGTGTGGGGGAAAAGAACAGGATCAAGCTACTGGTGACCCTCACCCTCATAGACACAACAGAATCATGGCAGGAAGACAGTCCTTGCCTTCTTCATCTGCCCATCCAAAAAAACAGCTGTATCGAGAGGAAGGACACCTGTGTCCTGCTTCTTCATCTAAAGCAGCAGGATCGTAGACAGCAGCCACTTTCTGCCTCCATCGCCTTCAGGAGACTGCAGGTCCCCTCCTTGAAGAGCTACTGGTCCCTTCTGACTTGCCTTGCTTTAATTTGATGTTGGAGACCTTCCCTCCTCCCCATCCACCCCACCCCCCATCCCACCCCCAGAAGACTCGTTTTCAATCAACATGGAGTAAATCTAAAATAAATGTATTTGACGAAAAAAATTGAAATAGGAACCCTTGATCTATTTTCTGGTGTGTATGCTTTTAGTTTTTGTTTTGTTTCTTTCTTTCAAACTTCCAGGTTTTAATAATATAGAAAGTACAGAGCAATTTTTATTTAATGTTTACCATTTTACAGCAAATGGAAAAATTACAAACCCAGGAAGCCGGTTGAATGGTACAGTAGCTCTGCTAAGAGTGCAGGAAGGTGGTAGCACAGCAGAGTCAACACCCAGCAGAAGCTGATGAATTCCTAAATAGTTAGGATCTTATTTTTATAGAAAAAAATTACTGAAATTAACCATCTATCTCCTTATATGACTTCCATCACTGTAGAAACTGAGCAGTAAGAAACATAAGAAAAACTGAATATTCATTGCATTAAGTACAGTAGTTTCTACTGAGCGCATTTACTAAGATACAGCCTCCATTGCTGTGAGATAAGTACATAGGTTAGATGGGGGAGTAGGTTTCAAAAATTTTCATGAGGTGCAGCATTTCTTTAAGGAAAGATGTAAATCTCTGGCATATATTCTTCTTGGGAACATCCATATACCTGCATGAGAGACTAAGGCTTTATCCAGAGGTGAAAGTAAGCCAGTACGGTCCGGTATGGTGTGCCGGCAAGAGCCAGTACACTGTGCTGGACCACACCAGCTTCCGGGGCAGGGATTTAAAGGACTCTGGGCTCCCCGTAGCAGCAGGCAGCCCCGAGCACTTTGAATCCAGCCCACGGCTCCGGCAGCCAGGCTGGGTCCGGATTTAAAGGGCTCAGAGCTCCCCACCGCTGCGGGCAGCTCAGAGCCCTTTAAATCCTGCCCGTGGCTCTGGCAGCCAGGCTGGGACCAGATTTAAAGGGCTCGGGGCTCCCTGCAGTGGCAGGAGCTCCGGGACCTTTAAACCCCACCCACAGCTCTGGGCCCCTTAATTTCCCCTGAGCCCTGGGGGCTCCCAGCTACCTCTGCAGCTGGGAGCCCCAGGTTGATTTAAAGGCCCTGGGGCTCCCAGCCACAGCTGGTGCCCCCGGGCCTTTAAATCTTGAGAGGCCCCAACCCTTCCGGTTCATGCCACACCTCTTCCGGATGAGGCCACACACCCCTCAGGACTTCAGCAGTACCGGTAAGTCCTGTAAGTTATTTTCACCCCTGGCTTTATCTTAGTGCTAAGTTAAAGGCAGAGCTCACAGAAGTCTGAATATGCAGCAGGCAGGAATTAACAGCACCATGGAAAGCAATATTAGTCATGCCTTAAACGTTTCTCTCTCTCCCTTTTTCCCCAAACCTTGATATTTGACCCTTTGCTGAAACACTAGGAACTACCATGTAGTAACACTGCAGCTCTAACATCGTAATCAGGAATGGTGTGGCTGCTACTGCATACCCACTTATAAATCAGACCAAGTGGAAAGTTTAGAGAATACAATATGGCAACTTGCCAGTATTTTTTAATATTTCTATACATCGTCATAAATATACAGAGTAATGTTGTTCCATATGGCAGACTAAAATCAACCGATTTCTAGACACTTAGATCTCAGCGAGGAATTATTACACTAATGTGTATCCAATCCAGTGGGTTAGCAAAATAAAGACAGATGGCAATGAATTAACTAATACCCAGTTCCAGCACTTTGTGACAATGTAGCCATAACAGACTTCTCTTCTACACTCACGCTGACTAGGGCTTGACATTGACCCCAAGAATGGTATACAGGGCCATCTGTCACACAGGGCCATTCAAGGGAAAAAAGGAGACCACAGGCAAAAATCAGCATTGAAATCCTGATAGAGAAGTAAAAACTTTTAACTAGAAAAAGACTTTGAGCAAGATAACCATGAGGCTCATCTTGCGAAGGAGGAGCAGGCACAACCAGTATCATTTCTCAATCCTTAGACGATCATGAATGTCTTCTTCCTATTCACAGCACAACAAAAGATTATGTTTGTACACTCATATACAAGTCACAGAGGTTAGTTGTAGCATGTCCTGGACACTGTTTACCAACTACTTACCAACCACTACTGAAAATATGGGGATTTGCCATATAATGATCTGTGGATATGTTGATGCTTTCTTCAAAGCAGCTGGAAGAAAGCTTCTCAAAACACGGAGTCAAGACAGAGGCTCCTGCTTAGTGAGATGCCATTCAAAATGCCCCAATTCCTTTTCCTGGTGCATAGCCCTCTAGATCTCCTTTCTATAGGGAAAGGAGTCTTCCCAGGCTTCACAGTGATCACTACACCATCCTTAGGGTTATTGCAGCTCCCTGTGCCTTAAAGCTCCCTCCATGAAGGGAATGGCTAGTGGATATGCATAGCAACAGATCTGGTGCCCACCCCCACCTCACTCCCAAACTTGTATGTCATTGTGCAGTGGAATAGCTGAGGTCTGCACCCCCACACTAGCATCCCAATTCCTGTCACTCCTCCCCATGCAAAATGAGACTACACCAATGCCATTGCCAGTAGTTGTCCATAGAGAAGTTTGGGAGAGTGAAAATCAATCCTATCTGCTTTAGCAGTTCTGAAGCAGCTACAAAGGTCATATATCCCTGAATGCAAATTCCTACTGCAATACCAAGCAACCATTTTCAAGTAAAGTCTTCGGGTGATAAATATGGTAGGTTCTTTCTGGTATATCACATGGGTCAAGAGTATGCATGAATATTTCAGGGATGCCTGTGTGTACTTCACAAGTTGCCTGTTTAAGTCTTGACCCATCTCTAGGAAAAAACAGATGTAGAATTGGATAATGATCATTCAGAATTATTTAATGCATTGTTTTGACAGACTTCAAAATCATAAAAGTAAAAGCAAACTCTTAATAGTAAAATATAGATGGAGATGGAAACACAGCAGAGCAACAAAGAGTATAATGGAAGGTATTTGAAGCTATTTTGACACTTTTTCTCTCTAAACAATAGTTTTTATGTAAATTTGTAAACTAGAGTGAATATATTCATGAGATGTGGGAAAACAACAAGGAATACTTTTAAGGGTAAAGGCTAAAATAGCTCAATCAGCAATGTGTCACCAGCATAAATAGAGTAATGACCTGACAACGACTAACATGGAGAACAATGACTATGGGCTTGAGCCAGCCTTCACTGCCAATGGATGGATACCCATAGGCTTCAACTGGTGCTGGCTCAAGCTGCAGAGAACTAATTATAGGATACTAGTTCATTCATTTTAATGTATAATAAACTTACATACATATAAAGATAACCTCATTAAGAGGGAAAAATGACATATAAGAAGTGTGACTTCCTCAATTAAGAGCTCCATAAAATATATACAGACTCAATAATTACCCTTGTAGGGGCCACGCCTGGAGCTTACAGTTTAAGTAGAGAAGAAAGACAAAGCATGGAAGAGGATAGAAATAGAGGTGAAGTGACTTGCCCAAGCATGCAGCAGTTCAATAACACACACAGAACTAGAACCCATGTTTTCTGAGTATCAGCTAACTGTACTGGCCCACAGCCTCCCATACTCTAGCTGCCCAAAATTGATGACCATTGACATCTTGCCGAAATTATATATAATATGAACAGACACCTAGGCAGATACACCAGGTCAGATGGGGATTCCTGTGAGCATGGAGAGAGGAATGCACATTGGTTTCACATTTATAAGTGACATCAGGATCTTTACTAAGTCATGCCCTGTTGAGATACCCCAGCCCATGATCAAGCAAGGGTGCAAGGTCAGTCTGAGATGGCAAGGTGGCAGTAGTCAAGGCTTTCCACTTAAATGAATCATGTAGCAACCCACATGAAAGCGATCAGTTACTTCATAGCAGCCTGACTCAGCATGACTGGAGGACTGTTGGCAGACCAGGGGCCAACATCCTGCCACTCACTGGTTATATAGGTCATCAGAGTCCCTGTAAGGACAGAGGCAGTCAACAGGCTCTTCCTCTGGTGTAATCCTCTTGTGCCCTGACTGCCACTACAGCAATCTTATCTGTGTACAGTGCATGAGGATGTGACAAACACTGAAAAGGAAAGGGTACTGAAGCACTGTCACTTTAAACCAGACATTTGCTAAGCTGGAGTTTAGGAAGTGAGTTTGAGGGTGTTTTTGTTATGTTGTGGCAGCAGATAAGCCAGTCTGTTTTCCACCAGTGTGCCCAACGCATTACTAAGTGTCATGACCTGAACACTATGACTACAAGGGAAACATGATGTCTGGCAAACCCCAGGCTAAACATAGTACGATTATATGCAAAACAGTGCTATAAATCAGCCTCAGCATAGGAAAAGATACACATGTATATAAATATAGTGATGAGGGCACATCAGAAGGTTCAGACTTATATAAACTTTCTGAACCAAGAAGATACTTCACCAGGCTATGTGGCTTTTTGTTCTCACATAATTCCCCTCCACATATCCCCTTTCTTTGGGGGGAAGGATGGGATTGATGACCTGCTATCCCTCTCTGGTGTCTTTGGTGAAGAAACTACTCTAGACCTGTGGTTCTCAAACTTTTGTACTGGTGACCCCTTTCACATAGCAAACCTCTGAGTGTAACCCCCCCTTATAAATTAAAAACACTTTAAATTATATTTAACACCATTATGAATGCAGGAGACAAAGCAGGGTTTGGGGTGGAGGCTGACAGCTTGTGACCCCCCATGTAATAACCTCACAACCCCCTGAGGGGTCCCGACTCCCAGTTTGAAAACCTCTGCTCTAGACTCTCCTTACGTACAATTATAAACTCTTCTCAGGCATTTTTGTCCTGGTAGAGATCCAGGTAGAGGAAGGCTGAGATTGCTCTGGAACAGATTGTATTATTGTCCCCTCACTACATGTGGCTGGAGTATTCTTGGAGTGAGCTGGTGTTAGAGCTGTGAGAGAACCCAGCAAAAGCAGCATTATGGTTTCAGAGGAGTAGCTGCCCCTCTAGCTACAGAACAGTAAATGGAGAGGCAAACCAGGGCTTAACGGAGGAAAACTAGTAAGAATTAGACACACACGATAGAAAAAAGTCAGAAGGCCAAGACAGGAGACTGTGTCCAAGTAAATGAGAGACAGCCAGAAGGTTTAAACAGCATGATGAGAGCAATGATGCCTTCAGGTTGCACAGGGCCTGGGCTGAAAGCAGCCACTATGGCTATGTATAACTAGAGAGGGGCCCCAGTAAGCAGTGAGTAATACCTGTGACAGAGATCACTGAAAAGGAACAGGATCTTAGAGGAAAGCTTTTGAAAACTTCTGAGTCTTCCAATCATTTTAAAAACTTTCCCATAAGTCCCACTATATCTCAGAAGAGGGCACTGTGGGATGGAGATCTGTGAAGAGTGAAAGAATTCAGCCCAGTTCTCTACATGAATTGCCATCACCATGTAATTTGCAATTAATTATTTCCTTTGTTTTTATCTAGAGAACTGGGTGTGTGAAATGTATTTTGTACAAATATATGATCATTCACATTTAAAGACTGTGCAGCCTTAGATGTGGGAGAAGATTATTTAGCCTTTAAGATATGTGACCAGCATCACAAAGAGATTCAAAAATCACTGGAGGGCTTTTTTACACATGTGCACTTTTTTTTTTAATTAACGATAACCAAAGAAAATACTCTTTATCCTCAGATAAAGATCCTGAGATAAACTGGCCCTTCGGCAATTAAGAAAACAAAAGTAGGTATTCTCCCAAAACAGATGAATACTAAACATAGCACACTAATACAATTAAACCCAAATTATATGGATAGCACAGTTGTTAGACTTGATTTCCTAGTTTGACCAACGTTCCATTTTGACCTCTTCAGAATATCTCATTTCAATTTTCCATTTCAAAATGACTTTTTAGTTCAAATTTTAAAATATTTGATGAAACAAGTCAAAATCAGAAGAAAACTTTTCAGTTTTATCAAATAGTTTTAGGTAGAGAGATTTCATGTCATAGAAAATTTCAAATTCGGGGGGGGTGTTTATTTTCATTTCAGAATGGAAAACATTTTGAAATAGCAGAATGTCCCACAATAGAGAAAATCCATCCAGTTCTAATCAATAACCTATCAGAATCTCTTGTAAATACTCCAGCAGAGCAATTGTTTAGTCCCTTTGTAAGTTTTGGAACCATAAATAATGTTTGGTCCTAGCCTATGCTGTACCCTGAACTATTAAAACTGAGCTAAAAGTGTTAAATTGTGGCTACATTGTTGTTAAGTGAGGTTTTCGACAAGTAAAGCTAGCTGGATTGTTTGAAAAAACCACTTTGTCTCCTAGTGTAGATAAGACCCTACCCAATAGCCATAATAATGTCCTTGTTAGTAATCATATTGTGTGCAATGGCCTTAGGTTATGATATGTATACTGTAGGCAGGGGTAATTAATTGTTACGTGTTTGTACTTGTTCAGCTTAGGAAGAAAAATAAAAGACAGTAATAGGAAACAAATGGTATGTTTTCTGTGAGAGACGTGGTGTGAGGAAACGTGGGGGTTAAATAGGTTTATATTTGAATAGATTGTTAAAATATTATGTAAATGAACCAGTCAGAATCCAGCCCAACAAGCATACTGCTTTAAACAGTATTAATTTAAATCCAATTTGTAGTCAGGATACACACTTTTCCCCCTCCTTAATTTACAGCTAAAGGCCATAGTTCTGTTATGACTCTGCTGCCCCTTCACTGAGGCTCAAGGATATTAAGACCATAAGCAACTGTTGTCAGGTTTTACTAAAACTATGAAATTTGTTTTGTAGCATTGTATTGAGTGCTGTAGCTAAGACTGTGAAGTGCTGCAGCTTTTGATTGTTCATGTATGGATGGGTGTCCTTTGGTGTGGACTTGTTTTTTAGATAGAAATAGATTTCAGTCACACTTTATACCAAGGTTCCATTTGGTCAATAAACAATAAATGATTAAGAGATGTTTTAACAAATGTTTAACCCACTGTTACAGCATCCAACAGGTACCTAAAACCATGGTTTATAAACATATCTAACGTCTCATACTGATTTGCTTATAAACATCTGTAGAACAGACTCGTGTCTCTAACATGCTTATAACATCTGTTAGTAATTTATTAATCGTATCATTAATTTGTATTACTATTATTACTAAGAGTTAATCAATTAGTTATACATACATTATAAAAGTATCAATTGTTACAAATAAATCAATACTACATTATTGAGTGCTATAAGAACATTACAGACATGAATCTATGTTATAGCTGTTTTTAAAAACATCAATAGGTTACAAACCATGGTTATAAACACCTGTTGATTTGTCGGATGCCATAACATTTAGTTAAACATTAAAACATCTCTTAATCATATATTAATCCTTTATTAACCATTTATAAGAAAAAACTTCATATTAAGTATGACCAATATTTCCATTATAATTCCCCATTTTCACTTGCTTTGGGACTGAAAATGTTCATGTCTGGGTCTCAGCACAAAATATTTAAGCAAAATTTAATATTTCAAAGTTCAGCCATTTTTGATACAGCACAGTTATTGGGAAAAAAGGAAGTGAAAGAGTTGCTGTGTTTTAACAATAGGCAAATAATATTTTGCCAATTTTGCAAAACTTGCATGCTCATTGCTTCTGAAGATTAGGCCACTAATCCATGACAGGAATTGAAATACAAAACTGAAGCTATATTCTCTAGGTCCAACAGTCTCTATTTAACATAAAGTGGAACATAAGAGTTGTTCCTGGTTTGCTCTGTACACCAAAAATAGTTAATTGTACTAGTTTGGGTATTTAATTTCCAACTTTTACAGACAGGTCAATTGAGTGAACCTTAGCAGGTGGTGCGGATGTGGGCGTTCAAGGCCATAACAGTATGTAACAGGTTGCACATTGCAGTAGCAGATCATAAGTAGTTTTCATCTAATTACGTGTATCTTGTTAACAAGCTCTATCTTAAGTATCTTGGGCCAGATCCTCAGCTGCTGTAAATTATCAGAACTCCACTGAAGTTAGTGGTAATTTATACCAGCTGAGATTCTTGCCCTTACTAATCTTTAATGAATAAGCATTAAACTTTAATGAACAATTTGTTACCTTCCTTTATATCTTACCCTCTCATAACTGAATGAATCAAGAAAAATGCAGTAGAGCCTTTGGCACATATAACCCGGATTACTAATATGCATCTTTTTGATGTACAGGTTTGTTCGTGTTTGTTGGAGTTAGAAAGAAGTGTACAACAACCAAGGATATATTTGAAGGGAGGAAGACCAGAGAAATACATCCTAAGTTATCTTCCCAGATCACATTTATTTACTTTTCACCTATTTTTTTATATTTTTTGACTTACCATTTGCAAACCATGCTAGACCAAATTTTTAAAGGGACCTTCATTTTTGCAACTGCAATTTCATGTCCAGAGTAAACAGCAACCGAAAATGCTATTATATTAAATGCCAGTGTTTGCAAGCCATATTAACTGTAGGCACAAAACTGCACCTATAAAAATAAGAGTTAAAAACAAATCAGGCCTATTATGACATAGTTTTTACCATTTATTTATATAGTTTCTTCTTACCTTCTTCTTCTTCTTCTTCTCTCCCCCAGGAATTACATAAACAAATCACTGTCACCAACTTTTTTTTGTTTTGTTAAATAAGATTTGAACCCAACAGGGTGATTATTCCCTCTGTGCTTATTCATTAGATGGAGTGGGAAGTTGTGGCACACTAGTGAAATCACAGTCAGAAATAGATCTATGTCTACAGGTTTAATCAACATTTATAAAACTGACAGGCAAAAATGTGTGCAGCATTTTTATTATGAAGATTCACTAATCTTCTCTCTTCCTCCCACATCCAACAACCTCAGAGAAGTTTTGTTAGTCAAACAACATTTGATGTTGTAAAGTACAAAATGAGCTTGTGAATGATGCTAATGTACCCAATAATCACTGCTCAGGCAGTTTTACTTGGAAAAGAAGTCTGACAAAGAAAAATGCAATTGTTTAGGGAATTGAGCAAATAATAAAATGCGATTGTACTGTACTTAAAGTAAATTAACATTATCAGGCGTAAAATAGTCATACTGATGCCTTTTAAAGATAAGGAGTAAGTGCAGTAAACGACAAAGAAACAGTAGTATAGCATCCAAAAAGAGGAATCCCTTAAAATTAATCACAACTCGATCATTCTGCTGAGCAATCTTGTCCTTCAGTCCATTTATTTTGTCTAAAATGTCTGTATCTCCCTCAAACATTTAGACTTCTTTACTTCAATGGGAACTTTTTCCAATTATAGAGATGCCGTAGTGACTCCATGGTATCATCTGCCAGAGCAGTGTGAGCTAATGGATAGAGTAAGGGATTAGGAGTCCAGATTCATGGCCTGTAGTCCTGACATTGTTGTGGTCTCTCTGTCTAATCTTGAAGAAGCCACATGCACGTGCATTTTCAAATTGACTCCCTTGGGGGGTGTCACAGGATGTAATGGAACTTTGAGAATGTTTCTTCACAGCACAGTTACCTCATGTTATAACTCATATGTTAACCCTAACTCAACTCATGTCCACACACAAAAATCCCTTGCTAGAGTTAAGTGGTGTTGTGAAGCTCAAGCTAGATGGACCCTCAGGAAAAGTGGGTTGAAACTCCGGTGATGCTGATGCTCCAGCTAGTAAGGGAGTGGGGATGCAACAGCTTGAGTTCCAGCAACTCATTAGCTGTTCATCCAATCACTCTGCTAATCCAATCAGTCTGTATAACTGTGACTTCAGTGATTTGAAGTGTGGTTGCTTTCACTGGAGGCTAGCTCCAGTGCAGTAACTCAAGTGTACTAATTCAAGCTAACTGTTGCAATGAAGACAAGCTTTAAGGGAATTGGCTTTAGCCCCTCCCTTCTCCCTTCCTGTAACTAACCAACTGCTGCCCAGCTGAGGCTCTTAAGTGAGGAATCGAATTTGAAGATCACCTGGGGCTCGATTCAAAAGGGGGACTTTGGCATTGTAATACCTCATCCTTAGGCTATGTCCACGCTATAAGCTAGGAGTGTGATTCCCAGCTGGCATACACATACTTAAGCTAGCTTTTATCTGAATAGCATGCTAAAAACATAGCCAGGGCAGTAGGGGCTGCAGCAGCACATGCTAGCAGCACCAGATTTGACCCCATTGGGTTCACGTGGGTTTGTTTTTAGGGACA
The DNA here is from genome assembly GCF_003597395.2 of Chelonoidis abingdonii. Taxonomy (NCBI): domain Eukaryota; kingdom Metazoa; phylum Chordata; order Testudines; family Testudinidae; genus Chelonoidis; species Chelonoidis abingdonii. The sequence continues at coordinate 224,251,962 of NC_133769.1, forward strand.
GCTGGCCCGTGCTACCACTGCCTATGCTACTGCAACTACACTGCTACTTTTAGCAGGCTAACCCCGTGGAATTCACAACCCCAAATTAGGTGACCGGGCTTCCTAAACAATGCCTGAGGAGAGGTAGGTGCCTAAGAATGGGAATCAGACAAGCCAGAATGCTGAGTGGGGAGCTGCCTAAGCTGAGGAGATGAGTGTGACCTAAGATCCACCTCTCCAAGGGAGTTAGGCACCTGCCTCTGGACCAGAGGGAAGTGCTTGCCTCCACTCCAGATTCACAGTTGTGAATCCTCTCCAGGAGTTAGGCACCTGAGCCAGGTTATGCCTCTCTCATGAAAAGAGAGGAGGAGGAGGAGGAGCTGCCACCACCACACATGTCTCCCCCAGCCATATCTAGTAGCCCAGCGGAGACCTTAGTTCAAATTCTCCCTCTGCTTGCTTTGCAGCAGGGATTTGAACTGGAGTCTCTTGCTGCCCAGGTGAGTGCCCAATAGATTGGGGGCATTAGCAACACCACTGTGGCTATCTTTTCTGAGGGGTAGAACACTTACTGGACTGGATCCCACAGGTGACATAGGGAAGGGAACACCCAGGTTGTGAATCCCATCAGGTTTAGGCATGAGCTAAGAGCCGACCTGCTCAGCCGGGTCAGAGCTCAGGTAGCTTTGCATGTGCCCTCCAGGTTAGGCAGCAGCTGACTGTATTTTTGTGAATGCCAGAGGTGTGTAAAGCAACAGTTAGTTACCTGTGTCCCCCTTGTGAATCTAAGAGCCAGCAAGTAGTTCAGCTACTAGTGAGAACGGCAAGGAGAAGAAAGGCTCCTGCAGGACTCCCTCAGTCAGGAGAAAGAATGCAGCTCAGATGTAACTCCCAGATACAAGGCTTGCACAATGTAATCTTTCAGGGAGAAGGCTTGAAAGAAGAAGGGAGCAGAAAGCCTCCACTTAACTCCTTGACAGATGACTCCTGCAGAAGACCTGGGGTCAGAAGAAAAGGGCACGACTGAGGTGCTGAATTTGTGTTTTACCATTTTATTTCAAAGAAATAAAACAGAAGCCCTGAAGGGGACTGGAATCCTGTGTCTGGAGCATGTTCTTTAGTGTATGGGCCAGTGAGTTAGACTATCAGCTTACAGGGAGCCAGCAGAGATTGAGAACAGACATTTAGAAAATGGGGAACTTTAAAAGCTGTAAGGTTGCCGGCACTGTCTGAAGAGCTGGTCACATTTTTGCTTATGCAAGGTTTCTGCACATTCAGGTTTCTGGGCACCTAGCCCAGGGATCTTCAAAACCCTATGGTTACTTGCAACCATGCTTTTCTCTCAGTACTGTTCCCACATTCCCTAATTGTCTTGCTTCCAGTTCTCCAAAAATCATACTGTAGCCCTGGCCAAGCACACTTGTGGCCTGCTGGCACAACACATGGACCTCACAAGTATAAGTCCTAGATGGAAATAAATTCCTTCTACATTTTGAGGATAGGGGATGGTACTGTGCTGTGCCCTGATCTTAAATAATGACATTAGTGCATCTTTTCCTATCCTTGCTACAAAAGTGGAAGGTCCACATCAGTTTGGACTGGTCCAAGATTAAGGCCAAAGTAAAGTTTTTTCCCCTAGGCAACTCTACCTACCTCTTATCCATATCCCCAGGCCAGGCAACAGCCTGCGGACTCTAACTAACCTTACACGATCCAGAGCAGTGGATTCCTGATAAATTGGTACAGGGTTTGCCATGTGAAGAAAAAAATGCTTATGTTATCTAATTAACAGTTGAACAGACTCACTTTGTGGGGGTTGGGAAACTGTGTTAGGAAATCAATGGGAGAAAGCCATTTCCCAGAGGAGCTCTGTTTTGCCTGTGGGTCTATGCCAGGAAGGTATCCTCATGGTTCCATGCAAAAGCCAGCTTTGGCAGCCAGGAAAAATACCTTTAAGCCATCCAAGGTTCACCAATAAAGAAAGAGAATACAGTGACAATGCACTGTATTCAAGCCATTTCCTGCACATAACATCGCTGTCAATCTGGGGCAAGAGCCTCTGGGATCAGAGGTTAAAGTTAGTTTGGAGAGTGCTGGGTAATGTTACATGTTCTCACCACCATCACTCCCTCTAGGGCCAACAGGAATGGAAATCAGGTGACATAGATTATGGGCCTGAGTACCATATGCTTTAGAAGCATAGAACCGTAGGGTTAGAAGGCACCACAAAGGTCATCTAATCTAACCTCCTGTCAAGATGCAGGATTTATTGGTCTAAACCAGCCAAGACACATGCCTATCCAGCCTCCTTTTGAAAACCTCTAGTGAAGGAGCTTCCACAAGCTCCCTAGGCAGTCTGTTCCATTGTCCTACTGTTCTTACAGCTAGGAAGTTTTTCCCCAAATCTGCTATGCTGTAGTTTGAATCCATTGCTTCTTGTCTTGCCCTCTGTGGCAAGAGAGAACAACTTTTCTCCATCTTTTTTATGGCAGCCTTTCAAGTATTTGAAGACCACTATCATATCCCCTTTTAATCTCCTCTTTTTAAAACTAAACATACCCAGTTCTTTCAACCTTTGCTCATATAGCTTGCATTCCATTCCTTTGATCTTCTTTGTTGCTGGATCATTTCCAGCTTCTCTTCATCCTTTCTGTACATTGGTGACCAAAATTGGACACAGTAATCCAGCTGAGGCTAACCAGTACCGAGTAGTCTGGTGCTATCACCTTCCATGATTTACATGCTATGCCTGTTAATGCAACCTAAACTTGCATTTGCTTTTTTCACAAGAGCATCTCATTAATGATTCATGTTGAGGTTGCGATCCACCACAACTCCCAGATTCTTCTCAGCAGTGCTGCTGCCTAGCCAGTTATCCCCCATTCTGTATTTTGCATTTGGTTTTAATTCTCTACTTGTAGCACCTTACATTTGTCTTTGTTGAATTACATTTTCTTGTGTAAAGCCCCGTTCTCCAATTAACCAAGATCCCTTTGAATATTTGCTTTATTCCCTAGAGTGTTAGCAACCCTGCCCCCAACTTCATGTCACCTGCAAATTTGATCAGTATGCTTTCTATTCCTACATCCAGGTCATTAATAAAGATGTTAAACAATGGTGTACCTCACGTGATACCTCCCTCCAGTCTGACATCATTCCACTTATAGTTACTCTTTGTTTGTGGCTGTTTCACCAATTATGTATCCGCTTAGTGGCAATTCTGCCAAGCCCGCATTTCTCCAGTTTATTTGTCAGAGTGTCATGTGAGACTACGTAAAAAGTTTTGCTGAAAGTCAGATATATTATGTCCACTGCATTCCCCCTATCCATCAAACCAGTTACTCTGTCAAAGAAGGAAATCAAGCTGGTTTGGCATGATTTGTTCTTAGTAAATCCATGCTGGCTGCTAGTGATTATCCCTTCATCCTCTAGTTATTTATAAATTGAATGTTTTATACATTGCTCTAGTAGCTTTCCAGGTATCGAGGTCAGGCTGACTGATCTATAGCTCCCCGGCTCCTCCATTTCCTCCTTTTTAAAGATGGGCAGTATGTTAGTCCTTCTCCAGTCTTCCATGACCTCCCCTGTCATCGAGGAGTTTGCAAATATTATTGTCAGTGGTCAGCTAATTCCTTCAACACCCTGGGGTGAATAGCATCAGCCCCCGCTGACTTGAATTCATTCAAATTGGTCAGAAGATCTGTGACACGTTTATTTATCCTGATCTGCAACCCTTCCTCTTTTATTGTCTATAGTAACATTGCTAGTCATCCAGTCACACGTTATTTTTTGTGAGAATACTGAAGCAAGGTAGCAATTTTACCTTCTTATCCTCTGTTACCAGCTCACTTTCTCCATTGAGCAGTGAACGTATGCCATCTGTGATATTTCTTTTTTGCCTGACATATTTGTAGACCCTCTTCTTGTTGTCCCTAGCATTCCTGGCCATCTGTAATTCATTCTTTGCCTTGACTTTCCTGATTTTGTCTTTACGCACTCATGCTATTCCTATGTATAATTTCTTGGTGACTTGCCCCTCCTTCCATTTCGTTTGTGTATCCCTTTTGGTTTTTAGATACCTAAAAAGCTTGTTGTGCAGCCACATTGGCCTCCTGTGGCTCTTCTTATCTTTCCTCTGCATTGGAATAACTTGATGCTGAGCCTCTTGTATTACATATTTTAGGAACTGCCAGCCCCTTCAATGTCTTTTCCTCCTAACTGGTCTTTCCATGGAACCAAGGCACTAAAAGAAAAATCCAAAAATCTCACTATGCCTCAGTTTCCCAATTTGTTAAACAAGGCTAATAAGTAATGTTAGCTTTGGTACAATGTATATTTCCTTAGCCAAAAAAAAAAGTATATAGGATAATTACTGCTCTTCAGTATTGGGTTTTAAGTTGACTTTTTCTTTCAGCTACACTCCTTTATGGATACTTTGCCAGCTTGAACAGATAATCTTCAGCTTTGAAAATCTCCAGACTGGCTAGCTCACACTTCTCTCCCTAGATGACCAGCCATGGGATATGCCCCATGCTGATTTTTGAAAATGTACATGTTAACTTTGTGCGTTAGATTACCCATTTGTAAAAATGGATATGCTAAAATGTTTTAAGCCTTATTTAATTTTTTTGTTTGGTGTTACAAGATAATAAGATGAAAGGTGCTATATGAACGCAATGTTGTGGTTCATGTAATGCACAGTGTATATTTTTAGAATTAGTGAAATGGTTTCAATTATATGCTTTCTTTTGGCAGTATTTTTCCAGTGCCAGATTCATCTTGATGTTGTTCAGATCTATGCTCCTATCCCAACTGAGCCCCTTCTCTCTGTGCTTTAGGAGCAATAACTTTTATGAAATGTTCAAAACAGCATCACAGTAGCTAAAGGTTAAACTGCAAAGCCATTGCTTTTGTATTTTAATGCCCTCAGAGGCTGTATTGTAAGAGATAAATCATTCACCTGAAATTTCAAGTAATCAAGAGTCACCTTCACTTGGTACAACTCTTATTCTTTTTTTGTCCTGGATGATCTTTCATGTGGAGATAGGAAAAAAGAGATAAGAAAATCCAGACATGAATTGTAAGCTAAAAGGATTTGGTGGGAGGGGAGGGGTGATAGGAATAATCTTTGTGTGCTGCATATTTTAGGAACAGTGGGGCCTTTTCCAGTCTGAACTTAATGCCAAAAATGTAGTTAGGTCCTTTGGGAAAAGTTCTAAGGTTGTCTGGAAATAGGAAAAACAAGGTTCTATCATGACTTTGTTCCTTCTGGTTTAGATAGATGTGAAATACCAATGATGGACCGAAAAGGAAAGACATAATTTAATTTAAAGATTGCTTTGATGAATACATATAACACTGGCTTCTAGAGAATATAGAAAGTCAATCTAGATAAAGATGCTAGCCAAAGAAAGCACCCACCTACAATATGTAAAAATATATAGGACACACACTTAGCAGCGACAGAACAATAATATTTAAAATACCACCAAGGACTCTGCTCTGTCCCTCATGCTCCCCTTGCAATCCCAAAGTGCTGTTGATGAAGCACCTATCTCTGACTCCTCCAGATGCTGAGCACTTTCAAACCCTACGTCCTTACAGCGGAAAATGGCCACTTGGTAGCAGGGATGCACAGTTAGGTCAGATAAAATAAGAACTAAGTCAAACCTCCACTGAAATCTTGAGGTTCAATAAATGTTGGTTAACTTTTAAGTTGAATGAGACTCTTCCTTTGCTAGTTTCTAATGGAAGTGGGAATAGCACAAGAAAAGGTATTTTCCCCATACTTCCAACTTGAAAGAAAAAAGAAAGTACCAGAAAACCCATGAGAGAGCCTGTGCTCAGAAGATTTATGACCTAGTCGCTCAACCAAGGAAGTTTGAGGTCATTTTGGCAAAGCATCTCAACTCTTCAAATTGTTAGTTAGATTCAATAGATAAAATAGCCTGTTTCTTTCACTGTACTCCCTATGACCCTGATCCTGCAAACAGTTACTTTCTTCACATGAGTAGTCCCAAGGAAGTTCAGTGAAGTTACACATATGCATGTTTCCAAGATTGGAGCCAATACAATATTTTTTTAAATTGAAGCCCTCCTACGAGAGATCCATGGAATCACTATGACACTGCTGTCATAAATAGATAGCTAAGGGTTAATGTTTCTTTTACCTATAAAGGCTTAACAAAGGGAACCAAACACCTGACCAGAGGACCAATCAGGAAACTGGATTTTTTCAAAGTCAGGGAGGGAATTTTTGGACTCTGAGTCTTTTGTTTGTCTCTCAGCTATGAGAAGTTTCTTTTTTCTTCTAATCTTCTGTTTCCAACTTGAAGTACAGGTAGAAAAACAATATAGGCTTTTATGTAGTTTTGGGTGTATTTACATGTGTGTAACTTGCTGGAAGTTTCAAATTGGATATCTTTTTGACTCAGACTGTTTATTCATGTTTTCTTGTTAGCAATGCCCTGTATTGTCATCTTGTTACAGAGCATATGTTTATGTCTTTTTTCTTTCTTTTTATATAAGCTTTCTTTTAAAACCTGTTTTGAGTTTTCTCTGGTTAAGGAGAAAGAAAGACAGGGGAGGGGAACACTACGCTCTGGTGTTAACTCTCCTAGTGTCCCAGGACGGAAGAAGCTAAGGGGGAGAGAGATAGAATCTCTCTTTCCTTGTATTTGGGTTTGTCTCTTTGTGGAATAAAGGGACATGCCTTCTTAGTATTGTGATGTAAAGAGATATGCATCAATCCTCTCAGGTTAGCCCAGAGAGGAAAGTCTGGGTGACAGAGAGGGAAGGAGGTGGTGTAGTTTCCCTTTGTGTAGGCTCAGGGTTCTGAGTCTTGGCGTTCCCTCCAGGGAAGGTTTTGGGGAGACCAGAGGGGGCCAAAACCCTGAAAATTTTGGATGGTGGCAGCGAGATCAGATCTAAGTAGGAAAAGCTTAGAAGGTTTCATGCTAGCTTCTCAGTTTATGAACGCTAAGGTTCAAATCTGAGTAGGAAGCTATGACAACTGCTTATAGAGCCCTTCTGCCCCCACAATCCAAACTCCTGGGCAGGCTTTATTAGACTTTGTGTTAGGTATAGCCTCTTAACTGTCCCACAGCTATCTTAAATGAAGGGCACATTCACACATTAACTTCAATGTGGTTTTAACTCAACCCATAATAAGGTTTAACCAAGCTCATAACAATATTCTAGTTTTTATTTGCACAAGCAAACCTCCCATTTGTGCACTCTAATGGGCATTTGTGTATACACAAATCAGGCAACTGTGTATTTAACTACCCAATTTCTGTGCTTAGCCAAACAAGAGGTTTGAATAAGTACATAGCAAAGACTGAAAATTTGGCCTCTAGTGACTGAACAAATAATATACCTTGGTTTAATGTATAAAAGCATAGTATTTGCACTCAATCTAGATACTGCAACATGACATGTAAGGCTGTAATCCTTTATATTGCCATGTCTTCAGTCCTCTGTAACTCACTTTGACTTTCTGCTTTGACTCATCGTTATTTTCTGCTTTACATCACAATCTAATTGACCTTCCTTAATAATTTTGTTTGGATTTGTCATTGTAGTGATGACATTTACCAAGGTTCCTTTGATGTTTAATGAAAATAACAGCTAGAGCAGTGCCACAGTTGACAGTTATAATGTGTGGGAGTTTGTGGCAGAGTCTTCCATTTAGCAGGGGTTTACCTCCCTTGATTGTTTTTTTTTTCTCCTTTGTGTTTCTTGGTGCAAAGTCCTCCCAGACAAAGTGTTTGTCTGAAGTGGAGATGACCTACATACAATTTGTTGATCTCATTAATCACTGAAATAAGCAGTGAATCCATTTGATTGCAATTATGCACTCTCTTTCTCATTAATCATGACACTAAGTCATTTACCTGAACAATGTAAACAAAGTCATCTTGATCTCTCTACACAATTCAAAAGCAACATGAAAGGCTTAGAGATATGTCTACAGCCTATAGATGCCACATAGTTAAGAAATCAACTAAATGAATTTCACAGAATTCAGGAGTGTGTTTCCCAGACTGAGGAAGAGATCTGTGTAAGCCTGAAAACTTGTCCCACTCTCATCAACAGAAGTTGGTCCAATAAAAGATATCACCTCATCCACCTTGTCTCTGATGGACCAACACAGCTATAACTACCCTGCATATAAAATTGCCTCCATTCAGAAGTAACATTTTGACTGCAAGATAAATGATGGTCTGTGTACACTTTTTGCAGAACAACTTTGACACCTACTGGTCACTTAGTTTAATGCAGTACATTAGTAACTCTTTTGAGGATAAGGATCATGTGTAGAAAAGCATCTACTGATGGACTACAAGTGAATGTGTTGAATATTTTTGTTTTTCTTTGTTTGAATGTTTGCCAAAGTAATCCTTTTTAAATAGCAGATAATTAGAAATTCAAGTATTAAAAATTATCATGAGGTTTTGGGATCAGAAAAGATAGAAAGCAGCATAGAATTCTGATTATCGCCTCAGTTTTAGGGCTAAATTTTGGCTTTGCCACAAGCTGAGTGAAAGCAGTGTACAGTAGTGTTGCCCCAGGAGCAGACCAGGAATTCAGAGTTCCAGTGTGGTCCTTGATACCTCGCCCTTGTGTTAGCATATAGGCTGCCTGTTAGCCTCGGATAGAATTTTGAGTTTGACTTTTTGATACTTTTCTATCCGTATTAATATGTGTGAACAAAGAACAAAGACACTGTGTGTTACATCTGCCCACAAGCAGATGGGGATGAAAAGAGATAAGAGATAGAACTAAAGTGTTACAGGCTATGGTGGGAGTGTAATATATGAGCATACACTGGAAGACTGCCTGGCTCCTCTCTCAAGCTAATGTCAAACAGTCAGGAGGGGCAAGGAGGGATGCGAGGGAGGCAAAGACACACTAAATGCCAAAGAAAAAGCTTGGCCTTGGCCAGTACACAACCTCATTCCTTAACCCTCCCATGAGATACAAAAGAGATGGTACTAAGATCCCAGACTTAACACCACCCAAAACAGAACATGACCATAAGTTGTAAGGTATGGGACCAGGGGTGTGCTCTGCAGGTATATTTGGACCTGATAAGGAGGTAGGATTAGGGAATGGGGATACAGGCAAAGGCTCTGCAGCATCAGAGCTGGGTAGAGGGACACAGATAAAGGCTCTGTGGCAGGGATCGGCAACCTTTGGCATGCATATTTATACCTGCCTCTGGAAATTTCCACCACATGCATCTGACGACGTGGGTATTCACCTATGAAAGCTTATGCTCCAATATATCTGTTAGTCTATAATGTGCCACAGGACTCTGTCACTTAACTTTCAAATGCCTGAACAGCAAATGTAACTTTTCTGGTCTGCATAGTAAACACTAGCATTTTTATCTGTTTGAATAAGCAAAGTGGTGCTTCTGTACCTTCAGTTCAAATTCTCGGTTGCAAAAATTTGAACTGCTTCCTGCTGAAGGTCCACAATCTGGGCCAGCTCATGCTCTGTTGAGATGGTTGTAAGGCCAACCAGCCTCTCCTGTGTCATTGTGGAGCGTAGATGTGTTTTTATTAAAGTCAGCTTGCAGAAGCTGCATTCTCCACTGGCAACTATTACAGGAAGTGTTAGAAGTAGGCGCAGAGCAACAAAAGCATTTGGAAAGAGGGTGGTCATCTTATTTGTGCACATATATTCCAGAACAGCCTTTGGAGTTGATCCTGCTGAAATGTATCTTGAATGGGCTTTCAGTTCATCACCTAAATCACTCACACCACTATCGTGCATGTCATCATGTGTCAACATTGTCTCTAGTGCCCTGCATTGCTGGTGTAGGTCTTCTTCAGGTATAGTGAGTAGTTTTGGAATATCATACAACATCCCAAAATATATTGCTGTGTTCCTTGAGCTGAATGAAACGTTCTTCAGCTGACCGTATTGCACAAGCTAGCACCAGGTTAAAGAATTCAACTTTGAATTATTGTTTGGGGTCTCTTATGGGATTATTCCATGCCTCATAATCAAAATGTCTTCTTCTTCAGTGATTCTTGTATTCTTGAATGGGTGGGAAAATAGTTTCAGTGTGAAGTTCCTCTGCCAACTTCTGTGTGCTCTTTGGAATGCTCTGAAATCCCTCATCTGACCAGTAAGACTGTAGGTATGACTTTGCTTTGTCCAGTTGTTCCATTGCTCCAGATATATCAAGGTCAACACCTTAGAGTCTCTTGCTTACAACATTTATTTCAAACAGTATGTCATGCCACAACACTAAGCCACACAGAAATTTGAAGTTATGTATGTTTCTGGTGATTCCATTTCCCTCTGCCAATGTTCTCCCACGAACAGTTCCTGTCATAGCATTATCCTCCATAATGGCAACTATGGCATCATCTGTCTTCCCAATTTGGTGTTTGATAGGCTTTTATCACCTCCACTCGACTTTCCCATCATGTGGCACTCAGTGGTTTCAGTCTCAGAGAGGATGTTCCCAGATGTTGCTTCCAAATTTGCCATCCATGAGTTGATGCAGAGAAAAATACATAGATGCTTTGAATTACATTAAAAAATCCAGCAGCCTCACTAGAAGCTGATGCTGCATCACCTGACCACCAAGTTCAATGAATGAGAACTGCATGGGACAAAAAAGCGAAGGGTTTAACTCTCAGATCCATGTCTGCACTCCTCTGTTCTTTCCTCTCATGTTGGCACCATTATCGTATCCATAGCCCTGACCTCTCATGTCAGCTATCGCAATTCCGTATCTCCCAACTTTTTAAAAAGCACATTTGTCATACCAGCTCCTGTAGTATCATCAATGTCAATACATTCTAGAAAATGCTCTCTGACAGTCACCATTGCAGGGACATTTTCACTAGGTTCTGTTGTTGTTACAAAATGCACCATTAAAGTTATTTGTTCCCTTGTGCTGATGTCAGGTGTGCAGTCCAGAATAACAGAGTAATATCTTGCTGACTTCAGATCTGCCACAATCTTCTGTTTGATTTTTGTTGACAGTAATTGTATGATCTCATTTGAATGGTTTTCCAAGGAAGTGGTGTTTGTACATTTCTTGGTGGTGACTCTTCTTAGATGCTCCTGGAGTACTCCAGCATCAAATCAGCCATCAGCTCCACAATTTTAAGAAGTTTCCATTGTTTGGCACATACAGCTGATCTGAAGTGCCACACAGTGCTAGGTTTTGGATAAGCAAGCATTCTCACAATGGTAATGAGTCTTTCAGAACATTTTTGCCAGTAAAGAGACTCCGATCAATCTTCTCTTGATGCTGATCATCTATGATGGCCTTTAACCTTAGTCTCATCTCAAGCTTCTTTCCACCTGTGGAATGTTCTCTGCTGATTTGCTGCCTTTTCATGGCATGCCAGATTTCTAGCCTGATTTTTTCCAGTCCTTTGTTCCTGTAGAACCCAATAGGCTAGAACATTAGACTGGAAGGGTTTGCAACAAAAACAGTTTGCAGCATTCTGGAGTTTTTGAGTACATAAGCCATGGCCTCTCCACTTTGTCACCATTGGGGATTTCACGCCAGTAATGTGTTGGATGGAAACTTCTCTTTTCATTGTCTTTGGGGAACATGAAGTTTTTTCACTTGCTGTGCCCATGCAGTACAAGGAAGTCCCTCAGGATACTGCTCAAGTGGGTCCACAGTCCTGGATCATCTAGACTTAAGGAACTAAACTCAGCAGCAGCTGTTTCTTGTGCCTCCACCACACTCTTCTCTGATCTACACTTTTCTTCAGGAAAGTGCATGGTTACATCCATTTGAGATGGAGATATGAATGCTGCGGTAGCTGCCAGGTCACCTGCACTCTGACTAATTGGAAGATCAGGCACTCATATCCTCACTGGGGCCAGAAGGCTCACCATGAACATTTGTGTCTACGTATCTCAGGAGAGCTCCTTCCTGCATAGATAGAAAAGCTTCCTTTGCTTTCTTTCTTTTTCTGAATGCTGCCCCAGAGGGATGTTTTCTTCTTTCTCTCATGACTGCTGTTCTGCGCCAGCTATCATGTCTCTCAACACTCAGTTGAAGGGGACAAATAAGCAGGCTGGTTGCAAAGCCTGAGTGAGGGAAGATATCAGCATCTTAAGGGCCTAACTGGCTCCTACTATTTCAGTTGACTGCCTGTTCTCCTCAAGTGGGTTCAGGGAAGCAGCAGGAAACAGGAAGCTCCCTGAGAAGCTGGTGTTAATCAGTCCAGGCTCCTGGGGGTGCTAGAGAGGTACCTAAGAGGCTCCCCTTCTGTCTCTCCCTGCAGCTCCTACTGCTTTCTCTTATTCCCTCTCACCTTTTCTCCTGCCTGGCTGTTATATTTCTTGTGCCCTCCTCGCTCCAGCACAGCACTTCACCATCTCAGTGCATCTAGAACAGAGAGAATACATATGCACCAGCAGCAGACACAATTTTCTACACTCTGAGTCCTAGCGGTGCCCTCCGCCCCCCATAGTCTGGTACCTGAGGCAGCCGCCTCAGTTCACCTCATGGTAAGGCCAGCCCTGGGTATTACTTACATCTTTGTAAATTCCCCTCTGTCCAGCTAACTCCATCCCCAAGAGGGACAAATAGATTACCCCTGCTCTAGTTTCTACCTTTCTCCTCCCTGTGCATTTGATAGCCTGTCAGATTTTCACTGATACCCTGGACAGAATCTTGGAGGAAACAACAACAATACTGTTTATTGGGGAATATCCCCAATCTGGCTTTATCTAGGCCAGAATGTTTTGATGTTCACTGTGTGCCAGCTTCTATCTGCTGTCAACCAACTCCCCTCATCCCCTTCACAAGGCCAGGATTTCTGAGGGTTAGCATTCCCTTTGATTTTAGTCTCAGCTGCGAACCATTCTAACCTAGATGGAGACAGAGAGGGGATTTTCCCTAATAAATAGTTTTTCATTGTTTCCCCCAAGACTCTTATCTGTGTTATTGTTTCATTTCCTGTTGATTTCTCCCTTAGCAGCTTTCTTTGATTTAACTCATGGAACTCAGGCAGGTTTGTATCAAACAGATACCCTGAGGGACATAAGATATTTATAAAAAAATAATACACATAACTCCCTTATTATCCAGAACTTCACAAGGCCAGCAATTGGTGTCCAAAGGGTCAAGAAAATAGCTATCAATGCCTCCTACCCCCAATTTACATACACGCACAACTCCATTCTTGATGTCTAGGACACACACACACACACACACAGCCATGTTGTACAAACAAAATGTATAACAATAATGCTAAGAAACACAGATTATAGGTTGTCATTTTATCTGTAACTAAGCAGCAATGGTGATACACACCATCTTCCTATTCATTCATATATTATTAAACAGCTATGTACCTTTCCAGCACACAGCATAACTCTTAAGCCTTTGGAAGAAAATTAGGGTAACCTTTCCTTCAGTCTGCCAAAGGACTATGTAACCTTGTAATTATCTGGCTTTAGATAGAGGAGATACAATGTAATTGTGTACAAAAGAGGTCACTGGTTTATACATTCTTTGACAGACTGCAGAGCAAGAACTGCTGTAGAGCCTCTCCAGCAGACCTTTTTAATTTATTTTCCCTTAAATGCAGTGAATTTTTAATGCTGTCTCTCTGACCCGTATGTTAGTATTTTTGTGAACATGTGATTAACTGGTACCATAATAGAAAGACCAAAGTGTCAAGAATTGGATTCTCTTAAATGATTTCGTATTTCTTTTCTTTTCTTTTCTGGAAGGTATAGAACTCAAATATTGCACAAAGACACACAGATTGGAGAGTTAAAAAAATAAAAGAAAAATCAGTAATTAATATTCAGTAAAAATAGGAAGAATATGTTAAAAAATAGTATTATGAACACTACAGCAGTGAACATTATTATTTGATATTTGTATTGTGTCAGTGCCTAGTGGCCCCATTCATAGATAGGTGTCTACTGTGCTAGGTGCTGTACAAACACAAAACAAAAAGATTCCACGGGACACGGACGAAGTATAAAATAAGAGACAAAAGATAGACTCAGCAAAGAGACAAAGGGCATACAAAATAACTGAGACAAAACTGGTCAGTATGAAAAGCAGTGCCCATAGCACACCAGCTACCTAACCACTCTCAGGTTTTTGTAGGCATCGCAGCAGGGGAGAGTTTTAAGGAGGAATTTAAAGAATGTGGCATAGTACAGACTCAGTGCTCTTTGTCACAGGTCAGGGCAACTACACCTGTATTTCCCCCTTTGTGGTCCACCAAGGGCACCCACTCTAGGCTCCCAGCTCTTCACCTGTCATCACTACTGGGTGACATATGTCTCTCTCCCTGCTGACCAGGTTTTTTTCAGGCTGCATGGTTCCCTGCCTACGCTGTGATATCCCCAGCAAGCCAGACTGCCTAAACAGGCCAGCATTTAAGTTTTGCTTTCCCTCTGAAGGCTATGAACAGCTGTAATTGCCAGGAGTTATAAGACACCACACAGGGCTTTATAAGCAAGCACATTTATTCATAAAGGTGAAAGCATTACAGAGAAAAACATTAAAAAACAAATCCTATACATGTGTTTAAAAGCTTACCAGAGGTCATCCCCTCACTCCTCTCTGGTTCTGGTAGGTGTCAGTCTTTCAAAACCCACAACTCGATTTGCCCCATGGTTACAAGTTCACAACTGTCTCAGATTCAGAACCAGAACACTCATGAATAGTTCAGGCTTGCCTTTATACATCTTGGGCTTTGATCTTGACCTCATGTAACAGGTGATCACCAAAGGCCCACTCCTCACAGCACAGCTTCACAGGGTATTTTTCATAACTGGGAGTGGGATATTTGCATTTACCTCCCCCTAGGTATTTTCAAGCTATCCACTTCACACAGATCATCCCAAAAGACCATTCTTATCTGCCATATTGTTTAATATAGTCCTTTGGTCATCAAGGTCCACAGTAATACATAACATTTGCATTTAATACAATGGACTCCAAAGATATTTAAACTTAATTCAATAAGATTTTTCTAGTATATTGCAGAAAATTGCCATATCTATCATATTTCCCTTTTTCAAACTCTTTTGAAATAGGTTTCTACTAGGAAATGCTAGATTTGTGCACTTTAAACAGTTATATCAACCCCTAAATTGTATCACAAGTGAAACTGACTTTAGTGAACTCTAACTAGTCCATAATGAATATTTGTCCTCTTCTGCAAAATAAACATACAGTGTGACACAGTTCAGCCTCTTCTTTTTCCAGGAGAGAACCTGGACCTTGCCAAATTCACCCCATGGACGTTATGCAGTCAATACTCCTCATCAGAATTCCAGTTAAAAGAGCTCTGACAAGAGCCATCTTTTTGTCTTTTCAGTGGTAGTTCTTCTACTCATAAATCAACATGCTCAGAACTATTTTTCACAGTTTCCAATTAGAAGAACCCTCTGCAAACTGTGGACAAAGATTATTACAAAGCCTGAAACTGGACCAGTAAGAACCTTCAATATGTTCTAAACCTTAGAGTCCTGTTTCAAGAAGAACAGACAATGCAATTGTGTTTGCATTTCTCCCAACAAATACAGTACTGTATGTTACAATCCTGATTATTCAGGCTCATCTTATATCAAGTAAATGATAATGAGGTATTAGAAACATGGAAGTAAAGCTGGGTGGAGGGTGGAAATTGCATTTTGTAAATGATTTTAAGATTTTGAAATTTGGCTTCATTTTAACTTGGAATGAAGTATGAACGTTTAGAAATTCTCTGTGAAGAAAAAAATTCCATTGGAAAAAGGTCATTTCAAAATGATCAAAATGTTTTGCAAAGGAATGTCCTGCTCAGGAGTCTGAAAGGAATGTCTCTGAGGCAATGCAGTACACTGTGTATGTAGCTATAAAAACTTCTTTTAAATTGTGTCAACTATGTAACAACATTAAAGAATTTTTTCTCTGAAAAATATGTTTGAATTAGACATGGAAACTAACCTGTCTATAAGATGCACAGTAGGTGTGGTAATATCTTTTATTGGACCAACTTCTGTTGGTTAGAGAGACAAGCTTTTGAACTTACATAAAGCTCTTAGAGCTCTCTCTCATCAACAGAAGTTAGTCCAACCAACATGTCTCTCTAACATCCTGGGACCAACACAGCAACAACACCATTGCATACAAGAGGCATAGTTCTAGAACAGGGATCAGCAACCTTTGGCATACGGCTCACCAGGCTAAGCGGTGTGGGCCAAGAGATGTGCTAGCTGCCGCTTCCCGCCACCCCCATGGGCCTGGAGCAGGAAACCACGACCACTGGGAGCCACAATCGGCTGAACCTGCGGACACAGTAGGTAAACAAACTGGCCCAGCCCACCAGGGGGCTTACTCTAGCAGGCCACATGCCAAAGGTTGCCAATCCCTGTACTAGAAACTATATTTCAGAATGTGGGAACAAGACTACAGTAGCCTTGATTTCATTTACAGTAAGGGAGGGTGATCTGCCAGTCATAAGACAGTTAATTATTATTATTATTATTTATTCAGTCTGAGGAGTTGCAGGTTGCCACCAGCCTAGCTAATGTCAGACACAGTAATGCTATGTAGGAATCACAGTAGCAGTAGGTTTTAAGGAGGAATTTAAGAGACTTGGGGCAAGGGGGGGACCTTTGAATTTTGATAGGGAGTTCTTTCCAAGCATAAGAAGTGGCACAGGAGAAAGTACAATGGTGCTTCAGTGAAAAGTGGACAATTAATGTTAAATAATATAACATTCATGCCAAATCAACCTAATTTCCTTCTTTGACAGGGCTACTGACCTATCGTACAAGGGGGGGAAACAGTAGAGATGTGATATATCTTGCTTTTAGTAAGGTTTTTGATACAGGCCCACATGGCATTCTCATAAGCAAACTAGGGAAATGTCATCTAGATGGAAGTACTATAAGGTGGCTGCACAACTGGTTGAGAGACCATAGTGAAAGAGTAGTTATCAATGGTTCACTGTCAAACTGAGAGGACATAACTAGTGAGGTCCCACAGGGGTCAGTCCTGGATCCAATACTATTCAATATTTTCATTAATGACTTGGATGATGGAGTATGCTTATAAAATTTGCAGAGAACACCAAACTGGGAGAGGCTGAAAGCACTTTGGAGGAGAGGATTAGAATTCAAAACAAACTTGACACATTGGTGACTTGATCCGAATTCAACAAAATGATATTCAATAAAGATAAGTGTAGTACTTTGCACTCAGGAAGGAAAAAATCAAATTCACAACTACAAAATGGGGAATAACTGGCTAGGTGGTAGTACTGCTGAAAAGGAACTAGGGATTAGAAAGGATACTAACTGAATGAGACTCAACAATATGACGCAATTGCAAAAAGGGCTAATATCATTTTGGGGTGCATTAACCAGAGTATCATATGAAAGATCCAAGAAATAATTTCCTTCTCTACTCAGCACTTGTGAGGCCTCAGATGGAGTAGTGTATTTATTTCTGGGTGCCACACTTTAGGAAAGATATGGACAAACTGGAGAGATTCCAGAGGAGAGCAACAGAAATGATAAAAGATTTAGAAAACCTGATCTATAAGGAAAAGGTTTTTTTTTAAACTGGGCATATGGCATGTTTGGTTTTGAGAAAAGAAGGCTGAAGATAGGATAAAAAAGTAGTGGGCTTAATCTGAAGCAAGAAAGATTTAGGTTAGCTATTAGGAAAAACGTCCTAACTATCCAAGTAGTTTAGCTCTGGAATAGGTTTCCATAGGAGGCTGTGAATCCCTGTCACTGGAGGTTTTTAAAAACAGGTTAGACAAACACCTGTCAGGAATGTTCTAGCTTTACTTGGTTCAGCATCAGCACAGGGGCTGGACTTCATGACCTCTCAAGCTCCCTTCTTCCCCTACTTGTGCTATAGACAATCACAGAAAGTGAATCCAAAGGCCGAACTCATGAATAGCAATTAGTTTGTCCACATCTTTCCTAAAGTACTACAGCTGGTCAGATATTTTCTACCAGAATGATTTTCATAAGGAAAATGCAATTTCTTAAGCATGCCCCCTAAAGATCTGATTTTTCATTGGAAAATATTTTATTTTGGGTACAGTTTAACAAAATGAATTATTCTGATTTGGTTGAACTTACCCAAAATAAAATATTTTCCAATGAAAAATCAGATCTTTAGGGGGCAAAATCAGAAAATTTTGATTTTATAGAAATTACATTTTCCTTATGAAAAGCATTCTGGTAGAAAATATCCAACCAGCTGTTGTCAATGGTTAAGTTAAGTCGGTTTAAACAAAAACAAGAAAATTTTAAACTGTCTGACTAAAATTCCCTTCTCTTCTCAGGGGACCAGCTTTCAGTCTCTTGACCCTTGTGATGAGACACTGTAGAGTCACTCAGTCACTACAGAGTCATCCAAGATAAACAAAATCTGAACTTCTACTGAGGAAAAAAAGAAATCATTTTTTTAAGATCCTCTCAGGGTTTGTTTCTACACCAATACAAAATAAATAAAAGGTGGCAAAAGTCCTTTCTTCTCCTCTTCCCCTCCTGAGACCCCTTGAACAAATGCATCATCTTAAAAAAGACATTTGACATGCAAATCTCACACAAGTTTAAATGGAATTTTATATTATACTCAGTGTATGACAAGCTGCCCATAAGAGACTGAGAACCTGAGGTACCCCAGAAACTCTTGACAATGTGAAGTGCCCTCTCTCTCCTCCTTCCTTCCATATTTACAGGAGTTAAAGTAAGTGGGACCGGTGAAGACCATAGTTCCCTCTTTTCTGCTAAAAGCAGAGGGGAGTTCCCCCCATTTGCTCCCTGACTTGGGTAAAAATGTTCCCCCTATAGCTCCCTTTCCTCTTAGGCTAGTGGAGTGGGAGCAATCCCTCTTGTTTAATGTACTTTACCTATTGTATCTTTTATAGTCAACCTTCTATGAGGTGAAGCTGCAGTTGCAAAAGTTTCTTGGGTCTCCCAGTTCCATTGGTATGAATGTAGGAGGGCACTACATGTGGTGCCAATCCTGCAACCAGATACACAGAGGCAGAAGAATCTGTCCAGTTCTGATCCAGTTCCTGGACTGGGGCTGCGTCATGACCCAACAACTATGAGTGAAGTAAAGCAGTGACTATATTATTTTAAAAGTATAAACCAACACTACAAATTATTTTAACATTCTAACTCTGAAACCATTTCATTTGCAGAATTTTTCCTTTAAACCAGACTTCAATAGCTGTAGAGTTCAGTGGTAAATATTTCACATTAATTTAAGTTTAGAATTCTTCATGGTGCTGCCTGGAGTTGACATGGGAATTCAGGGTCATTTTATATCCTCCCTCACAAATTAAAACTCAGAGTTGGGGCTCACCTCCCCCAAATACAGATATAAATTAGATAGAGAGATTAGATACATTGGGAATTTGGAAGGTGCTTGATGGAGGCTGCATAGTAGACTTGGCCCCCAGGAAACTCCAATCTCATGGAAAAAAGGAAACTCCAATCTCATGGTGATACGCTTAGTGCTCTGCAGAGATGCCATGCCTGCCCTTTTACCCCCCAGCATGGCTCCTTTAGGAATCATGTTTCCAACTGTCCACCTTCTCATGCCTGACCAATTCCTCTCTTACCTCATGGATGTGTGGGTGCAGATGTTCACAGCAGCATTAACTGCTCCATAGGTTTTGTTTCTGCCAGGTACCAAGTAAGGCATCGTGCAATCAACAGCATCTGTTTCCTATTCCTCTCTGTTACCTCCAAACTTGACAGAAACCACCACCCCAGAAACTCCACAATACTCTAATTTCATGTAGTTAGCACCAAGGTTTCCAGGTAGCCTAGAAAAGTGGGGAACTTGCTTCCAGTATCATCTTTGTGCTGGTTCAGCGACTCTTCTGCTCTGTTTGCTCCTTCTTCAATAACAGATGGGAGAACAGAGTCCTTGGACATTTTCCACTGGACAGAATAGGTAAACTATTTTAACACTGTGTAGGATTCTCTGTTTCTTGAATCCTCCTTGTACAGCCCCTTATTATTCTTTAGCTGTTTCTCCTAAGCCAAGTAGGTCAATTACAACTTAAGTACAGTTCAAGGAGAAAAGTCTGGTAGAGAAACACACAGACTTTTTCTTAGTGTTACGTAATTACTGTAGATCCTTGATCCTGCAAAGGGACTGCACAATGGCCATCGCTAGTTATTCCTCATTCAACATCACTCATCTGGGAACCATTTTTTTTAAATAGACACATTCTAAACTCTAAAGTACACACTGGCAAGTGGCAATCATTTGATCCACTTGGTCTTGGGGACATAGAGAACAGACTGCTTTGATAAGCAAATATGACATGGGAAGTGGCACAAAACGTGCCTAACCCCTAATCAGAAGGAAATTTCCCCTGCACAATTTTCTTACTTGTTAAAATAAACAAGAGCTAGAAGGGAAACTGCGCTAGGTAACAAGAAGCACAAGACATGCTGAAGCTCATATTGGCCCATTTTTAGTTCATACAATATTAGGCTTGGTCCCTCTCTCTATTCACTTCTTCCCTCAAAAACAATATGACATTTCAGGGCAGTCAATTTTGCATGTAATTATCCTCCTGAGTCATGAAAAAAAGGTAAAATTAATGCCTAAAAGCAGAAAGTCTCATGCAGGGCATTACAGGGAGTGGAGAGATGAGAAGCAGGGCAACACTGCACTGATGCTGGGTGTTTGCCAGACTTCCCTGTTTATTGCTGTTTTTGGAGTCCCAGGGAGTTTGTTTAGGGGCTTTTTATTTTCTAAATTGAATTGTCAAAAGATTCCTTATAGTTTTATCTCCTTATTTAATAATATTCATTCTTCAATTGCTTTCTCTCATACATAGATATATAATTTTGCATGAGCTCCTATGGAAAAACATTTGCTTTCTTTTAATAAACTATTAAATGCTAATAATCCAACCAACTCAGTTCATTCTGTGTTAAAATATGGGAAGAGAGGTTTTTTTCCCATCAAATCTAATAAGGGTTCCTCCCCCCTGCTGTGTACATTTGGAAGGAAAGAAAAATGATATACAATGGATTATTGATCATTCCTGGTAGAGCACTAGGAATCATAAATCGCATGGAACTACACAGTTCATTAGACATTGACAGGATGAGGTACTGTTATTCTGGAATATTTAGACCAGGCAGCAAAGAGAGGCATTATAAAATGCTTTTTTTTAATACTCCTCAGAGGTCCCTAAAACTAAGAGGAATTCTTCCTCCCTGCCCCGCCCCCTTTTTTTTTAGCCTGATCAGTCACTCCAGACAGAGGATAAACTTTCATTGATGCCAATAGGAATTCTGCCTATGCAGGCAAGCCCCAGATAGCAAAGATCCCATTCTTCCAGAATAACCAATGTCTTCCAGGATCATTTTCTCTTCCTTCAAAAGTCATCTAAATGAGTTTTACAGATAATAAAACGTATGGTTTAAAAACATTACAGTCTCCAGTTAATGTTAGAACTGGAAAGTCATTGTTCACTGTGATTATTTATACATCTAATGATGCTATTGCTATGCATTACCGATGTCTTTCACCAGTAATTGTTACTTGCTTTTCCTGTCACTACCCAAGTAGTGTAACCTAGCACAGAATCACATACATCACTGTGGTGTATGTGACGCCCACAAAGGGATTAATCAGCTCTCATTAGTTGCTAGGCAACAGTGCTGTGACCTTAGTTTATATTCAGCCAATGAGGGCACTCTGCTATGGTAATGTTTCTAATTTGTGTTTCTTTGGTGTACTGTATTGTCACTCCATATCCCACTGAGGGAATTGTGGGGGGTTTCTCTAGAACAGTGGTCCCCAACCTTTTTCATCTGGCACCTGCAGACGAACCACAGAGGACCGTGGCGGCAGATGAGCATCCGCCGAAATTCCGCTGACAGGTGGCAACATCAGTAGGCATCGCTGCCAAAATGCCATCATCCAGAGTAACGTCATCCAGATGTGTCGCCACTGAAAGACCGCCGAAAATCTCACAGATGGAAACCGAGACACAGAGAAATTAAGCAATTGTCCGAAGTCACACAAACAGCCTGTGGTAGAGCCAGGAACTTAATCTAGATTTCTCAAGTCCCCATACAGTTTCCTAGCCATAATTACTCCCAACAGAACAGTCACGGTTTCCATTTCTTACTCTGGCTAAGGATTTTTCCATTAGAAGCAGCAAGCAATTTTTCAAACATGATTTCAAACACCTGGCATTGGCAACTGTCAGAAGACAGGATACTAGGCTAGATGGACCTTTGGTCTGACCCAGCATGGATGTTCTTAGGTTCTTATGATTATATCAGATGTGTAATGGAGTAAATGCATTCCACAATTTGAAGTAAAAACTCCAGATAGTGTGATAGTCCAAGAACAGTGCAAGAGACAAAGATTTAATTTAGTGAAAACCAAACAGGATCTCGGGTAAGTGCCTAGTTTACCTAAATCCTCAGGATTTAGGCCAATGTTTCTATTTGAAAGAAAAAAAAACAGCTCTGTATACTTTTTGTGAGTTTATTAGAAAGAATAAACAAGCAATTATTAAAATTCAAACATATCACTAAGACTAAAATTACTAAACTACCTATTTGTGGTTAGAACAATGAGGTGGGTGAGGCAATGTCTTTTATAACATAACATAACAGAATTTGGTCCAATAAAAGATATTACCTCACCCACCTTGTCTCTCTAATATCCTGGGACCGATGTGGCTACAACATTTGTAGTTACTAACCTAACTACAGAAGAACAATGCAATTATCAAATCAAGGTCAGAATTAAAATTGAATTTAAAAAATGGATTAACAATCATACTGGGTTAAATCGATTGGTAACACCACCAAATTAATACAGGAGGCAATCAAATCATGAATTTAATAGTTCTTATTAATCCTAAATCAGAAAGAATATTTTAGCAACTTCTCTAACACTTTTACTAACCAAGGGAGACGTTTTAAGGACTCAAGGACAAAATTAGGACTAAGTTGGGAATGACTGTCGGGGATCTTCCCAGTGTGAACTCATTTTACAGATGTGTGTACACACATACATACACACTCATTCTTTCTCTCCACACATTCACACCCTAATAGAAGTAGGAGACTTTTCTCCTTTCAAACATAAAATTAGAAAATAGAGAAAAAGGGGGAAAGGTTCTTGTGCTTCTTGGTTTTGTGATTTTTGACTCATGTGGTGCAGGACTGTGACTGCAGTTACAGGAATCAAGTGACTGAATAGCTGGTTGGAGCACTTGTCACCAGTGTGGGTGTGTTAGGACAGCAGTAGTCCAGTCAGGCTGACATAGCCAATGACCAAATATCAACGGAGTAGCCGTGTTAGTCTGTATCCACAAAAACGAGGAGTCTGGTGGCACCTTAAAGACTAACAGATTTATTTATGTTAGTCTTTAAGGTGCCACCAGACTCCTCATTGTTCCGATGACCAAAGTCTTTGCATCCTCTTCACTTAGGTGGCCTGCCTAGGGAAGTAAGAGTGGCACTCCATTCAGATATTTTCAGTGATCTGAAAAAGCACACAGGCCTTCCTCCTTGTCTTGACCCTTACAGAGGGCGAATTCTACTTACTCCAGTCAGTAATGGTCCATGAATTCTATATACAGTCAATGTGAGCCAATCCTATCCAACTGGTCAGGCTTCAGCCCGAGGTCACTCTAGAAAGTCCTGCTCAGGATGACAGTTTTCTGTAAATTATCAAGCTACAAGCAATATGGACTGCCAAAATATGTAAAACAGGAGAAATATAAGACTTTCTTTTGAGGAAGCTGCCGCCTCTTCCCTTCTAGAGTAAGGAAAATGGGGTGCCATATGGCATCAATGTCTAGAATAGGCCTAAGTAGTTTCATAAAAACACCTAACGGCCTAGTCTGCAACCTTGGTTCACTCATACATGTGCACACATCCTCTCAGTATTCTCAGAATAAATGTAACTAGCTCATGACTGTTTGTCACATCTTTCATTAGACAAGAAAATAAGGGCATTAGTTGAGGTGGCCTTTACTATGTGACAGGTCATGTCTCACTCCTAATAATGTTCATCTTGAAGCAAAAAGCTGCTTTGCGTCTTATCAATATAAATTCCATTTGATATAAGGCAATTCAAGTTTAAGGCCAAGCCAGAATTCTCATTTGGGTTATGTCTCTCGCAACAGACTGGACAGCAGAAGTAAAGCGTTAAAAGCAAGTATGATTATATACTACAAGAGAGTATGCATTACACAGCTGTTGGGCCCAGATGCTCAAAGATATTTAGGTACCTAATTCCCACTGAAATCCATGAAGCTAGGTGCCTAAATATCTTTTGGGGTCTGCGCCTTGGTGCCTACCTTGAATGTGATGAGGCTAAAGGCCAGTGAATTTATCTGACCAGTAGCTTATGAATATGCACCAAAGGTTGGCTTACTATTTTCAAATATGGATATATAGTTTGATGTTTCATTTAAAAAACTATATATTATTTTTTCCTGTTTTCTATTACCCCGCAAATATGAACTATTTATATATAGAATATAAATCTAAAAATAGTTCATATTTGAGGGGCAATAGAAAACAGGGGCAAAATATCTTTTTTTCTTTTTAAAAATACTAATTGTTAAATACCTTTTTTTATACTTTTTTTTCAGGTTCCCAGACTCTTGATCACTTTTCTCCAAAGAGGAGCTTATTGCTCTTTGTATTATAAAACCAAATTGGAATATTTAATAGCTTCCATTTCTTTTTTTATACTAGGAAGTGAGTTTAAGTAAATGTGAGGACCACAAACAGTTGACAAAAGGCCACCATAAGGAGGAGAAGAGGTAGAAGGAAATGTAAAACAGCTACTTCTCTCCTTTTCCCTTCCCAGCTCCATTTATGCCCTGGCTCCATACCCTCCCATATCCAACTGATTCTCTCAGAAGCAGCTGTACTCTTGTAGTTATTTTATTGAAGAAACAGAATTGGGAGCTTACTTAAAGTCTGTCTTTTTCTTGGCTAAGGCCTTGTCTACATCCAGACTTAACCTGATACAACTAAATTGGTTTTAATTCAAACATTTTGTTGTTTGAATTAAACATGTGAACACTCTTATTTTGGAATAAAAGTGCCCTATTTCAATTCTTCTTAAATTGATAAGACAGGCATTATCCCGACCCAGTTTCCTCTATTGCAGGCACCTGAATTCCTAGAAATGTATTCTGGTGAAGCAAATGAACTGGACGACTTTAGCAAGAGTGGATTCAGTGGAATGTAAGGGACAGAAGCCAGATTAAAGAAGAACTCCATACAGCTATTGTAAATAGTATGTTCAATGAGGTTAGAGATGAAATGGAGAAGGGAGGTGGAGAGGTAGCTGGAGAGGCAAATGGGGTCATGGTTGTTGGGGGGGGGCATTAAGATGGGAGAAAGAGAGAGACTAAAGTATGTTTGTATTGTGAAGAAAAAGAGCCAGAGGAGAGTGAAAGGTTAAGAACTTTAAAGGAGGGGATGAAAGTGGGCACAAGGGAGATCAGGAGATGACATATGGGAATAAAGGGAAACAAGAAGACTTTTTATCAATACATTAGAAGCAAGAGGAAGACCAAGGACAGGGTAGGCCCACTGCTCAGTGAGGAGGGAGAACCAGTAACAGGAAACTTGGAAATGGCAGAGATGCTTAATGACTTCTTTGTTTCGGTCTTCACTGAGAAGT
>NC_133769.1:224279770-224297664 GCF_003597395.2 Chelonoidis abingdonii
ACCTTAGCCTCTAATGATAGAACAAGAAGCAATGGGCTTAAACTGCAGCAAGGGAGATCTAGGTTGGACATTAGGAAAAAGTTCCTAACTGTCAGGGTAGTTAAACACTGGAATAAATTGCCTAAGGAGGTTCTGGAATCTCCATCTCTGGAGATATTTAAGAGTAGGTTAGATAAATGTCCATCAGGGCTGGTCTAGACAGTATTTGGTCCTGTCATGAGGGCAGGGAACTGGACTCGATGACCTCTCGAGGTCCCTTCCAGTCCTAGAGTCTATGAGACATGGGGTGAGTACGGAAAGAGGAGAAGAGCAGATGAGAAACCTCTGCATCTATGATCAGTGAGCAGGAAGAGAGTGGATTTAGGGGAGTGGGGAGGGGGAAAGGGAAGGCAATCCAAGGGGAGGGAGAAGATTGTGCTATATTTTGTCAGTTTTGCATGGAAGAAATTGTCAAGATCTGTGCCGAGAGAAAAGTAGAGGCAGGAGGAAGAGAGCATTTTGGGAGTGAGTCAAAGGTAGCTAAAAGGTGTCTGGGACTGTGGGCATGGAATTCAATTACGTTGGAGGAGTAGAGTTGTTTAGCCGGGTTGAACAAATCTGGAATGGAGGAAGTCAGCCTGATCACAAGACTTCCACCAGAGACACTCCATAGCACAGGAACGGGAGCAGAGGAAGTGGATATGGAGGGTGATCCAAGGTTAGGTGTTGGCAGGGAAGACTATGTGATGGGAGAGAGAGGAAAAAAGTCAAGGGGTGGAGGACAGTGAAAAATTGAAAGAATCAATCAATGGAAGGGAGGGAGGGAAAAGAGGGCAGGGAGGAGAGGACTGACAGCAGATGAGACGTCATCAATGTTGATGGACAAAAAGTCATGGAAAGGCCAAGTGGCAGGATATGAGGAAGAGGGCTGATGTGTGATGTTGAAGGAAACTAAGTGATGGTGGGAGTAGCTCCAATGGGAGTTCCCAACTGGGAGTGCTCACATAAAGTAGCTACTTGAGTGTAAAGTTATTCATATGTGTGAGCAATTGCAAGATTAGGGCCTAACTATGCAAGAAGAACAGCTCTTGAACAGTGCACTGAGCCTTCAGAAGAGTTCTGAAAAGGCATTTAAACAAATTCTGACCCATTCATCCTGGGGGCGGGGCAGGGGTGGATTAGGCTAGCTCAAACTGCTTTTAACATTGGTTTTCTAGCACAGTCATTTTCATAGTATATATCATATTCTGTGGTCTCTATCACTAACACAGAGATCCAATTATCAAAAGATATTGCAAATATAGTTTCTGATTAGTTGCTTTCATGTAATTAATTTCCTTTTCTTTTCTTTTTTTCTTTCATTTTGTTTATATGGCTATCTTTCAGGTCATCCATTGCCTCTTATTAAGTCTAATTTGGAAAGTGATCAATTGCTAATTTGTAGCAACTATCAGTAGAAAACAATGAAGTTACTATTGTTTTGGAAAGAGAGAGGGTTTTGTTGTTGTTTTAACTAAATAGGAATATGCATTTGATATGTAATATGTGGATAAACAATCAAACAAATCAGTTTAGAACAAATGTTTCATTGCTGTTTGCTAATTTTAATTAGATTACAAGATTTTAAGGACACTAAAGAATACCTAAAGGGATATGGCTAAGAAGAATCAATTTTTAGTGTGCTGGGGGGAGAACAGGGGGAGCAGCAAGAGTAGAAAAGAAGGATAAAAGTCTAGTTCATTATCTCTTTAGTACAGAAATCTGGGAAACCAAAAAGCTAAACTGGGGAAACTAAATCCAGAAAGCTTTCTTTTTTGTTTTTCAAGATGCCCTAACAATAATGCAGCAGGGTGAAAAGATCAGGACCACTTTATACACATTGTGCTAATTACTGCAAGTACTTAAAGTTGTAATTAGCTTATTATACTGCAGAGAACCTAACATGGCATGTCTTTCAAAAAAATTTCTCTCCAGATCATTAGTGGGAAAGCTAACAACATCTGCTTCAAATAGAATCAACCAATTAGCACCGGCAACTTCACATAGTTTGCAATCAGAGAATTATATTGTGCCAAGTGCTAATTTCAATGTGAATACTATCTCCTTCTTATATCCCACGCTTATCTGCCAGCACAGCTGGTGTTTAACACCACTGACTTCAGTGGAATTTCCAAAAACTTATGTTAATTTGAAGTAACCTAATCAGAAGTGTGCAATACAGACTGGGCTTGATTTCAGCTTAATTAAAACTGACCTTGTCATTTCATTGCCTATAAAACACTATTATCTCACCATTTATTACTAAGCCATGATAAATATTCAGTTTGTGAGAACCCAGGAAGACAAGCTCCTCACTAAAAGAGCTATTTTCAGATATCAAAGCTTGAATTTAACATACTGTAACATGCTGTCCGCAAATAATTCAAATAATTTAGAAAACCAAAAGAACCTTCAGCCTGCCAAAAGTCCCAAACAGGCAATTCACCCATGCAATCTACTTCTGTTCACAATCAGAAGCATTCAGCAAAAACTCACTACTGGACATGGCAGCGGATGTGAATAAAACATTTCTTTTTAAATTATCGGTAAGTTGTCTATATGTTATTTTATATTACATCAACTCACTCATCAGTAAGACTATGATTCTGGCACAGAAAGTTGTCATACATTTCACAGCAGATGCAGGGGAAAACTGTATCACAGAAAGATCACCAAATAATGAGGTTTTTGTTGAAAGGTGACATCAGGGGAGTGGGGGGACTGGAGAGTGAGTCCACCACATACTCACCTGTCTATAATGGCTCCTGTCCCATGGGGTTGGGCCCAGTTCCCCATCCCCACTCTGGACATTGCAACTTGACACATGGGGTCACAGTGCCACTCAAGTTTGACCCCTTCATCCCTGTCTATGGAGGGGCCAAACCTGAGTGGCACTGCAACCTTCTGTGCCAGGTCACAACACCACTTGGTCTGGAGCCCTAATCAAATTCATTTTTACAACCATTTCCAAGATTTCACTGACTTTATTCATATTCAAAAATTTCCGTGGCTTCCATGGCAAAATCATAACCCTATTCATCAGCTATGATTATTTTTATTTTATTTTAATTCTCTGATAGTGACCGCAGAAGCAGAACAGAGAAATTTAACACTCAAACCCCTCAACTTTTTTGTTGTTACTGTGTGCTATATATATACGGAACATCATTCCCATTGTGCGCCACCAATTATACCAGCTGCTGTGTCCCTTTGTTTTCTTTTACCATTTTCATCTTCCCCACTTCTTCCACATTGCTCCCAATGCCTGGGGTGGTCTTCCAATCCCAGTGCATCATGACCTTCTCTTTCAAGTTTCCTTTCCTCTTTCTAGTTCCTACTAAAGATCTATTTCTTCTGTGAGAACCACACGCAGAAGACATTTAAAATAGATTTAAAGCATTAAAAAATACACACAAAAAGATAACTCCTTCTTCTGTATCTCCCATATGTCTTGTCTTTCTATGTCTCTTCTAGATCATAGAATATATAGAGTAGGGAATGTGAAAAATATCTTTGCATTGTACAGCATTTCCCACATTCTCAATATCAAAAAATGTTATATTTTTTCTTGGCCTGGCTACAATCTTCTTTGTTAGTCTGTCTATCTAATTTACACTGCAGCTATCTATATGTATACATATTACTCTGTGTTTGTTTCAGTATTACCTATCCATTTACATAGCTTAGCATCAAGTTAAGAGATCTGTAATAAAATCTCCTTCTGATATCATGACTCTCATACAATGCAACTGAAAAATGCATCCAAAACCTCTTTTGTTGAAAAATAGGCTCATTGCATTGTAACCAGATACCCAGATTTCTCAAATAGGTGACAATTTATGACTAACTACAAATTAAATTATCAGAGGGGTAGCCATGTTAGTCTGGATCTGTAAAAGCAGCAAAGAGTCCTGTGGCACCTTATAGACTAACAGACGTAGTGGAGCATGAGTTTTTGTGGGTGAATACATCGGACATGCATCCAACGAAGTAGGTATTCACCCACGAAAGCTCATGCTCCACTACGTCTGTTAGTCTATAAGGTGCCACAGGACTCTTTGCCACAAATTAAATTGATCAAAAATGGATTCATCATTAGGGATTTGATTTCTTAAAGAACAAAACCTGGCTTAACGAGGTCCTTTCAGCTGAGGGTGACCCCCTTCATTTGGGACAGATTAAGCACGGTTCTGACAACAATACTGATAACAGCATTTCACTACCCCTGTATTCAGGTTTAAAAATTTTATTAAAGTTAATGTTTAAAATTAAATATACACAAGTTAAGAGGGAAGGTACTGTACATCTGGGGTCAGGCTTGAGTTATGAGGGATTACAAGTATCGGTTGCAAGGATGAAGAGATACATACATAACACATAACCAGCATAGACCCAGATTGGGGTCCAAGAGTTTTTAAAGCGTCAGTGGATAAGTGAGCTCGGGTACACCACCCATGGAGCCCACTTATCCACTGATGCTTTATACTAAAGTGAGTTGCAACCCAACACCAGTCAAAGTTGATTAGTTTGAGCAACACTGCTCTATCTGCTAGATATCTAAGCAGAGTAGGTATATTCATGTAAATACAGTTTTCTCCTGAAGCCTCTCCTCACCAGCTAGCAATCACCTATTAATAAATATTATATTTTATTTATTATTTGTTAAGCAGCAAGAGCGTGCTTGGTGTACAAACCCACAGAAATGTGTGTCTGGAAGGATTTGAATGAAAGCTGGGTGGTCATCTTGGACATGCAGGACTAAATCCATAGAGGGATTTAGGTGCCTATGTCCAAAACTGATATCCTTGAAACTCCTGCTAAACTGCTGCCTAACCTTTTTGGTGTCTAAATTCCCTAGGTGCCCATGTTTCCACCAGCAAGGTCTGCTAGGCATATAAAAATCTGCCAGTGGGCATGCACATAGCCACCCAAGTCCTGATACCCAGAATCTATTTCACACCTAAGTTCCAGCAGGATTCTTAAACTAGGTGTTCCCAGCCTATCTCACCTGTGGGGCCTGATCCAGTAAATATCTTCAGAGGGCATCTCACAGAACAAGTCCTGCACAAGCTACTGAAGAAGGATATGGAAGTTTGCCCCCTTATAACCCATAGCCCAATAATTAGAGCAGTCACCCAGGAAGTGGGACACCCAGGCTCAATTTCTGAGCATGGATTTAAACCCACATCTCCTACCTATTGAGAAGCTGCCCTACCACTGGGCTGTGGTATATTGTGGGCAGGGCTCTCAGTGTTTTCTGTTGAAATTGTTCCACTGCGTATAGATAAATAAATATTCATTAGATGAAGGAATTGAACTTGGGTTTTCTTCATACCTGGTGAGGGCCCTAACCATTGGGCCATAGAGTCACTCTCACTCATTCTCTGGCCAAGTGAATATTTAATTATTTATACACAGGGGAAGCACATCAACAGGAAAGCTTGAAAGAGAATGACAAGATGGTGACTCGTCCTCCCATTTTTCTACTCACATCCCAGGTGAGTGCTCTAACCACTGAGCTATTGGATATAAAGGAACATCTTTTTTTGCGAGAAAGGACTGACCTGGCTTAAGCACCTAACTTCAGGTGAGGGTTCATGGCTGTGAAACCCAAGAGGAGACGAGCATCTCCCTGCAGTCCAAAGTTAAGCACCTAACTCCCTTTGATGGGAGGGTCTTAGGCCGAACGCTGTGATTTTTCCAAACAGCAAGGAGGCAGAAGCAGGCAACCCAGCTTCTACCTCTCTGCTGCAGCCATGGGTGATGATGAGGGGTTATAAGGTGGGTCCTATCCCTGTGGGGGTGAATAGGTGGAAGGCCAGTCCCATTCTGGGAGGCTGAGGTGGTATGTCTCATCACATGGCTCCAGCCATCTGACCCAGCTCCAGTCCAGGCCACTGCTGCTGCTTCCTGTCCAGCCAGCCTGTCGGATGGGGAAGCACTGACAAAGCACAGCCATTAGGAATTCCGGCCTCCCCCTCAGTGGCCCCCAGCAGGACCAGAGAAGACACTGCCAGAGGTGAGACTGGATCCACCGCTTGGAGCATGAGCAGGTATATGAGGGAGCCCTGCCCTGGCTTCCGTGTGCCCACTGTTGGAAAAATCAAAGTATTAAGCTAATTTCATGATTTCCATGCAGTCCGTGAAACAGTGTTTTACACAGGACCTCACTCATTCATTGTATAAGGAATATGGCTCAGGGCTGAGGACTCCACTGGGCAGCAGGGCACCTAAATTTAGGTATTGCAACACTGAACTTAAGACTCCCTTTGTAAGTCTAACCCGTAAAAGTCTACTCCTAAGCACCTCCCAAATTATTTGACTTTTCAAAATGGGATTTTAAAGGCTTTTGAAAATGTTACCCCTCATCTATAAATAGTTGTTACTTTAGCTAACTGTGTGAAAAAGCTTAACCCATGTATGTCACCTACCCAACCACATCTTTTTAACACCATAGAGGGAGGCCATGCTAACAAAAATAGTGTGTGTCCATGAAAGGCTGGTTTTCATTATATAAAACACTAGTACTCATAATATACTAAGATGGTGGGTCCCAAACTTTTTTTCCCCTCAAGTACTCCTTTGGTAACTTACCATATGTCCCAGAGCCCTTACCAGAACACCCCCATAAGCATGACATCTCATGCACAGTACATGCAAGGTCACACTGTGCAGAGGATGCCATTTGAAAACAAAATAGCATCCTCCATGCAACAAAAGTGTCAGAATGCTGTTCCAGCATGTGCTTACCCCAACTCAAGAGACAGACGCCCGTATAACCCACTGTCAAACTGTCTGGAGTGGCTCAAAGGTGTGAATACCAACCTCAGAGTGCACTGTTAAAAAGCAGGACACACCCCAAACGGGTTGAGAGTTCTGTACTGAGATTCTATACCGGGGATCAGCAACCTTTGGCACACGGTTCACCAGGGTAAGCCCCTGGTGGGCCGGGCCAGTTTGTTTACCTGCAGCGTCCACAGGTTTGGCCGATTGTGGCTCCCACTGGCCGCGGTTCGCCACTCCAGGCCAATAGGGGTAGCGGGAAGTAGCGGCCAGCATGGGAAGTGGGTTGGGTCACAGAAACGCCCTGGGGACTGCCACCTGATGTGCTGAGGCTACCTCTAAGCCCATTTTCCTTGGCAGCTTGGGACTTCAGTACCTTTCCTGGTTGTGCCAGACCCACTAAACCTACTACAAAACACAGACCTAGGTACGAACCAGTTCCCCTACAAGCTTCAGACTTAACTGAAAACAGCTTAAGAAGTGCTTCTGTCTCCAGCACTCAGATACCCAGTTCCCAATGGGATCCAAACCCCAAATAAATCCGTTTTACTCTGTATAAAGCTTATACTGGGTCAACTCATAAATTGTTCACCCTCTATAACACTGACAGAGAGATATGCACAGCTCTTTGTTCCCCCAGGTATTAATACTTGCTCTAGGTTAATTAATAAGTAAAAAGTGATTTTATTAAGTATAAAAAGTAGGATTTAAGTGGTTCCAAGTAACAACAGACAGAATGAAGTAAGTTACCAAGCAAAATAAAACAAAAACACGCAAGTCTAAGCCTAATACAGTAGGAAAGTAAACGTAAATCTCACCCTCAGAGATGTTCCAATAAGCTTCTTTGACAGACTAGACTCCTTCCTGGTCTGGGTCCAGAAATCACTCGTACCCCCATAGTTACTGTCCATTGTTCCAGTTTCTTTCAAGCATTTCTTTGGGGTGGAGAGGCTATCTCTTGAACCAGCTGAAGACGAAATGGAGGGGCTTTGGGGGCCTTTTATATCCTCTCTCTCGTGCAACTTTACAGCCACAAGATGGGGTCTCTAGCCACCTGAACAAGTCATGTGTCTATGAATGATTCAGCTTTTTGCAGACCGACACCATTGTTTACATGTTATTTTGAACATTCCCAGGAAACCTCAGACGTGGATTGGTGTCTCTTAAAATCCATTGTTAGCTGAGTATTCCCAATTACTTGAATAACCCCTTCACACTATATTAACCAAATCTTCCTTATGTGCTTCCTACAGTTAACACTTTAAATACAAGCATAGAGACAATCCTTATAACTTCAGATATAAAAATGATACATGCATACAAATAGGATGAATATATTCAGTAGATCATAACCTTTGCAGGAATATGTTACATGGCATATCTAGTATTATGGGGTACAACATCACACTTGTAGCCAATCTTATAATAAACTAACGATTTATTAACTACGAAAAAGGAACAAGATAGTTATTTACAAGCTTAAAGCAGGTAAACATACAAACACACACAAATCAGTTACAGTCTTAGGTTCCAAAAGGTGGCACAAGTTTCTATGATAAGCATGCTCTATACATCCTTGAGGGCTAATCCAGGCCAAGCACTGGGGATCTTTTGCTTATGCTTAGTGATCCTTGCCCATCAGAGTCCAAGCACTGTAAAGATCCAGTTTCATTTGTCAGAGATTTTTATTCCTTTCCTCCCAGAGTCCAAGTTGATGGCATGTGTTCACATGCAGATCTCCTCTTCACAAGAGGAGAAGGAGGGGAGGAATGCAATTAACAAAGTCTTTGTTTTTTTATTTTTCACAAAGGCTCATTTAGCTTCAGTGAATCTTCTTGGTAGGCAGGACCTAACTCTCTTCTGTAGGAAGCCAGCATTTTACAAGCATTAATGCTTCTTTCCTGTTTAATGAGTTACACAGTCACAGAAGTTTACAATGCAAACACTCAATGTAACCTTATAACATGGGGTCTAGGTGTTAAAAATGGGATTACTACATGCAGCGTACTATAAGCATTTTATAAAGTCTAAACACTAAACACATTCTTATAAACTTAATGTCTATTTTAACAATACTAACACACAGGCGAGCCAAATGGGTTTCCAGCTATTTATTGGTCAATGTTCAGTTGAGGCCCAGGGGCTTGGCATAAGCTGTCATGTGGTGCCAGCATCACACCCCTAACAGACCCCTGGGGTCCAGGGACCCACTTTGGGAATCATTGTAGTAAGATGTATAATGGAACATGATCCAACTGCTACAAGCTAAAGTGATCTGTCAGCTTGTACTATAACCGTCTAGTCAAAAAATTAAACACATAATTCAGTTTTCAAGGCAATAAAATTAAACCTTCTATAAAATGTACATTGGCAAAGTCAGCTGCAAGCCAATTAAGTCAAGGCCTTGGCCAATCAAATCTTTAGTGAAGCCATTATTGAGTTTGGTCATGAAACCAGCTGCGCAAGCCACAGAGGTCAATGGTACATTAGGGGTTTATTGCATATCTACAGCATTGTTCATCCCTAAATAGGATAAATACTGTAGGAAAACAAGCACCCACTAAAAACAAGCTTCTCAATAACAACAGGTTCTGTGGAAGACTTAAGGGCTTGACCTTGAGCACCCTCAACTCTCACTAACTTTGATGGTAATCAAGGGCACTTTGCAATACTGAGCCCTAAAGGAAAGAGAAAGTGAATTTTTCTTACAGTTTTCATTGATCTTTTTTTTTAAGGAATCAACCACATCCCAGATATAAGTGCAGATTAATAGCAGCAACCATGAGCACTAAAAAGACCAATGCCTTGAGGGGAATAAAATAGAGAGGAAAAATATTTAACAGCTTTTTTTAAAAAAAATGTCTTTAGTAAGAAGAGAGAAAACTTCTCTGCTGAAAGAACCCAGACTCAAAATTCCAGGGGCCTAATTCTGATTCTCCCCCACTTCCTCTCCTCTCCCAGGCTACAGGTGACTCCCATTGATTTCAGTGGGAGTCACTCATAGGCAATCCTATGTCGTGCTGTGGGCTTTCAACTCCTGTTCAATTCATCAGTTCACTCAGGACCTTCAAGGATCAGCTCCTGAATTATGAGGAGAGGTTCTAGGCTCTTCCTCGTTCTGATTTAAAATCACTTAAACCCTGTTCCAACACCTTTTCTAAATTTGATAAAATTAAACCAAACCACTTGAAATTTCACAATCACTTCCTTGTGCTAGGTGGATGTTTTCTGGAATATTTGAGGGACATCAAACAAAGAATTTAGAAGAAGTAAGGATTTAATGTTTTTCCACTTCTTGAACAGTTCCCTAATTTTTAACTTGCTTTATAATATCTCAAATAGGGGTTGGATTAGAAACTCCCGTTTGTCTTTAAACTATTGGCCTCAGCAAGGACAAGTGCCTTTGACTGCATATAGAAACCCATTGGTATGATTTTTGAAGACATTAGAAAAGATTTACGTCAAATTCATGAAGCCTGCATGGTTCCACTGGTATACAGGAGGTGGGCGGGCAAAGCCCGCTCACTTCTAAAGGACGTCCCCGCAGCTTAAGGAGAGGATCCACAGGTCTGTGACACCAACTAATTCCATGGGACAACTAATGAAAAAACAGGATTGGGAGTGAGGTCACAGGGCTAAACGAAGGGAACCTGATGGCGACACCGAGCAGAGAACCCCTGACAACGCCCACTGCTCCTCGACGGCATCAAGGGAGCCAGCGGATGCTGCCCATGAAGCCTGCATGGTTCCAGGCAGGCATTAGGATGCCTGCTCTTCAGGGGAAAGGCTGACACCATTCTACATCTCCGTACAGTACCTAGCAGAATCAGGTATGATCCCTCATTAGGGACTTTAGGCACTAGCACAATGTAACAGTAAAAACAATAGCTGTCTCTCTTTGGATTGCAATCAGGCTCACTTCAAAGCAACTGTGCATGTGTACCTTAGGGTATGTCTACAATGCAGCTGGGAGCATGCATTCCAGAGGGTAGACAGACACACGCCAGTTCTACTTGGACTAACTCACTAAGGCCTAGTCTACACTAGAAAATTAGGTTGGCATAATTATGTCGCTTAGGGGTGTGAATGTGAGCAATGCAGTTATGCCAACCTAAGACCCTGTGTAGACAGTGCTAGGTCAATGGAAGAATTCATCCATCGATCTAGCTACTGCCTCTTAGGGAAGTGGATTACCTACGCCGGCAGGAGATTCTCTCCCATTGGTGTAGGTAGAGTCTATACTGAAGCACCACAGGGGCACAGCAATGCCACTGTAACGTTTATATGTAGACAAGCCCTAAAAATAAGCAGTGTAGCAAGGGATAGCATGGGCAGCAACTCGAACTAACTTCCTGAGCACAAACCAACCTGGATTCCTTGGGTACATACTTGGGTGACTAGCCCAAACCACTGCCTGTGCTACCCCCAGCTTCACTGCTATTTTTAACATGCTAGCACATGTCTAGCTGCTTCCAGCTGCAGTACAGATGTACTCTTAACGTTTCTGCAGCCACAGGCTATGAGCTTCCTGAAGTTCAGGTTGGACTCACGCGTGAACCGAGATGTCTACAGCTGCAGCTATTGGACTTCTAAGGCCCATGTTCAGTGTGCCATGGCTTGTATGCACTTCAAAGCTTGCTCTCCAGGCAGTGAGCTTCCTAATGGCCATGTCAGAGCCACTGGGGCATTTGCAACCTAGGATGTCGGCATCTTCAGGCAACATGGTTTCACAATAACATTTCTCTGTTTTAATCCATGATTTCATTGTGCTCTAAAATGACTCAGATTTATCACATATGGTTAATATAACCCTTTAAGAACACTGTGGCACTTTGATGACCATTAGGCATTTCTAAAATCCCTAAGGAAATTCTCAGACAAAAAAGATTCTCAATAGACTATGAAGTATGAACATGTAGAGTCACTGTCCAGTGTGATACTAGAGGGACCTCAGTATCCATCAAACCACTCAAGTAAGTATATCTCAGCATGAGTTAGGCCTAGATTTAAACTGTGGTGCACTAAGCTATAGCCACATGTTCCGATTTTGACAAAGTATAAAGGCAAACTCCAAAACTATGCAGGATTTTAGATGTCCTCAGCTAGAGGCAGCGGACTTTCTTAAATCACTTAGCAACAGCGAAATAGTATTTGGAGCCTATCCAACAAGCTCTACAGGATTTTTAAATATCAAGGAGTGATTATTTTATGAGATTTGGATTGACACATATCTAGCTTACATACCAGGTGTTGTATACCATGTGTCCTTCCTGTAAAAAGGTGGCAGTGATATAGTGGCAGAGTTAAGACTGTTTGATTGACCTTTACTGTACATAGAGACATATTCCTATATTTAAGATTTTTATGTAATTCCTCCTTAACTTTGGTTTGATTGTGCATGATTGATTTTATTTTAACTTAAGCAGCTACATTCTTTTACATTTTTTTTCACCCTGGGGAGAATGTTAGGTAATATGGTAAGTTAATGTTATTTTATGTATAGGGCTGTGGAAAGTGAAACCTGTGGTTGGACACAGGGCCAGCTCTAGCCATTTTGCTGCCCCAAACATGGCAGCATGCCGCAGGGGGCGCTCTGCCACTCGCCGGTCCCGTGGCTCCGGTGGACCTCTCGCAGGCGTCCCTGCGGAGGGTCCTCTGGTCCCGCGGTTCCGGTGAAGCATCTGCAGGCACGCCTGTGGGAGGTCCACCAGAGTCGCCTACTGTCCTCTGGCAACCAGCAGAGCGCCCCCCGCGGCATGCCACCCCAAGCACGCGCTTGGTGCGCTGGGGCCTGGAGCCAGCCCTGGTTGGACATGAGACAGTGATTTAACGTCTGAGGACTCTGTAAAGGTCCAGTTGTTTGCAAAGAGCCACCATAGAAGGTTTGCTCCAATGCAGCAGTGGGGCGAGATCTGGAGAAGAGGAGGGTTGAGGCTTAGGGACTGGAAGTGGGTTTTTCTAGAACCTGACTTTCAGGGTACCACAGACTTGTCCATTGGGGTCTATAGGAGATCAGACAGCTATGAAGATGGCACTGAGGCAAGTTCAGGGCTGGAGGAGCTTTCTGAGAAGGAAGTCTGAACTGGGATCTATAATAAGACTTACCTGTGCTGGATAGAGTAAAGAGAGCACCTCTAAATGTACAATAAATGAGTTCGTTCATGATTTGCTTGAAATAAATAAAGTAAAAGCTGGTTACCCAAGTTTGGAGGGGATTTGTGATGACTGGGTTTTCCTGCAGTGGCTTTCAAGCAGCACCTACCATATCTATCAATGAGCAAGCACCCTACTCCTGGGGACAGGGTCCTTGGAATAAGACAGTCAAATGAGGAGTATCCCGATATAAAACTTCCAAGTGAAAAACTTGGGGGTGGCAACAGTTACCCAAGCACAGGGTCTTGACACTCAGAGCTGCAGGTGCCTTATTTTGATCTTAACAGTGCTTATTGAATGGGAATTTCTCTTTTCTTTTTTTTCATGAGAAGACTTTAATGCTATAGGACAGAAAACATATGACCAATTAAGAGGCATTCATATGATTTAACCATGCAAGGAAATGTAACCTGTTAGCCTATTGTGTTCATAATCAGTGGGAGGGCCAGGGCACATTTTAACAGGTAAAATGTGTTTAAATATTGTTACAATTTCATCTTATGTAGGTGATAATTATTACAATGTAGTTTTAGCAACACAATTTAGGATATAAATATATTTAGAGTTTATTTCTCATATGCTGTTGTCTTGCCTCTAAGTTTCAGTGTTTCACATGAAATAAATTCATGTCATTTTAATCAGTATTCTCCTACTGTAAAGTGTCACTCTGGGCTGTTAGTAATAAAATAGTCTTATGCACAGTATAAATTCACAAATGATGTGATATGTGTGAACCTGTGGTGATTCAATTTGCTTTCAGTCCCACAGAGATAAAACTTCAATCTATAAAAAAGAAGCAGTAGGAATAGCACATGCAAACCCCATATAGTGGGGAGTTAGCTAAGGATTTTTTTCCTTAAAAAAAACAAAACAAAAAACTCTGTTCATACCATTGACATAGAGATAAATATGTGACTTAATGAGTATGTCACCAGAGATATTAAAATATTGACAATATCTGGTATTAAAACCAGTTATAAATTGGAGTTTAAAAAAAGCTCCTTAAGTATAAAAAGCATTAGCCCTAATTCCTGTCTCCTGCTTAGAGATAGGAAATTGGATGCCTTTGAAACCGATCCTTTGACACTGACTTTTGTCTTGCCACAGTTATATAAATCATCTGATGCTTGCGACCGCAACAGGTGAAGGCAGCACCTTCACATCAGGATGGGGCAATACTGTCAGAGTCCAGTCCCCCCATATTGGTCATGGCATTTACAAGCAGCATTTAAAATGCCAAAAATGCTGTGGGTGACACATTGTCTGGAATGATGAGTAGCACTGCATTCCAATTCAGCAGCAGCTGTGAAACTGCCAACAGGTGTCCTGAGCCAAGGTTTCATTGCACATCTATTGTTGCTTAATGGGAACAAAAATGATTACAAAGGATCTGCCAACATGATAAAATGCTACAATTATCCTAACAGGATAATACCTGTTGGCACTTTAGCAGGGGGAACAAGGGAATTATTATCAAGAAAAGCTATCAGTGAAATACCTACATTTTTATTTTTAGTTGTTGTTTTAACTTCAAGAAAAGAAACAAAAAATATAAGAATAATTCAGTTTCCCTAAGGAAATAAACTTGTATATATTATAGACATCAAGTTCCAGCATGGTGTATAAAACATTTTTCCAGCCTTCCCTTGTTATTATTATTGTCTTCAGTCACCAGTGATTGTTTTTCTTACTGTTGATTAGAGGTGAATCTAAGTCATGAAGTCTGGAAAAAGAGCCAAAGTTTTAGGATGTCCAGATCCAGTATTTTGATTTGGTCCTGTTTTTACTCATGGTGATTATGTATCCTACAAATAACTTTAAAACCCATTATCACTGTTATCAGAAAACATAAGATAGTATAAGCAACAAAGGAGAGAACAAATGCTGCATTCTAAAATAGACAAGATGTTCCATATTGCCAGCTGTGCGATGAAACTGTATTGATCATGTCCATTATCCAGCAATATGCATTGGACTCCATGCTGATGTCATTGAGAACGCAATGATATATCAGAATCAATAAATCCACCCACCCTCATCCAAAATAGTAGTGCACAAGGCTAAAACCCACACCTAATTATCTCCCCCCACCCTTCACATCAGCTCTCCTGCCTCATACATAGCCCTTATCTTTTCCTTCCCTCTACAATTCTCACTTCCATCCAAGTCAGTTCCCTTTATCCGATTTATTCTTGGACCCTATTATTAATAAATATTGTAGTTACTTCAGTGTTTGCTATTTTAATTGGATTGTTTGAACTGCAGTAGAACCTAAGAGTCCTGGTCATGGACAAGGCCCATGTCTGTAGGTGCTGTACAAACACAACAGATCTGATATTGGCCTATGTAAGAAACTTCAAGTAGTTGTGTGGGTGAAGAGGGAGAGGGATTAGTTGCCTCTTGGAACATGGGTGAGCCCCTCTTTCTCATTGGTAAACTTTGCATTTTTTAAGCTCTTTTTCCATACCAACTGCCCTTCCCAAAGCAAAATTTATTTTTCTAACTTGATCAAATCCAAGCTTTAACAAAGGGTCAGAATTATTCAGGCCCAAGATTTCAGAAAGTTCTCATTTTCTCTAAAGCAGCCCCCTCCTCCTCACCCCCATCTGTAGTTGACATCACTTCCATTTTGAGGAGGTGTTCTTTTTTAAGAAAGTTTAAATGAATTTGAATGCTCGAAAAAGAAGCAATCTAGGCTGAGAATCTTGGAAACTAAAGCATTCTCTCCACAGAACAGCTACAACACAAAATGCAGCAGTGCAAGAAACCTCTCCACAAATATGCTTCAACCTTATATTGGTGGCACACAGTTTCTAGGACCGAGACAGT
Source organism: Chelonoidis abingdonii (assembly GCF_003597395.2). Lineage (NCBI taxonomy): Eukaryota > Metazoa > Chordata > Testudines > Testudinidae > Chelonoidis > Chelonoidis abingdonii. The sequence goes on from NC_133769.1 coordinate 224,295,554, forward strand.
AGCTCACCTTCCATGCTCATTCATTCCTTAACCTTTCTGCTGATACTGCCAACAATGTTGCCAATTACAGCTAATTATGATGTGGACACCTGTCTGCTAGAAGAGGAACTGAGAGCAATTATCAACTCATTTTACAAAGGCCATTGAGCAGCTGTCAGATGGTAATAACTTTTAGTCCCTGCTGGCCTCGGCTGTATTGAAACTAGTGGCCAAAGGTGAAAGGTCACATATGTCACTACCTATTTTCTGGGTCATCCAGTCTCAGACGGTGATTCTCTCTTCTACATTCCCAGGATCAATCATGGAATGAAGAATGGCAGATCTACTGTTTCTGTGCTGAATGAAGCCACTTCTATTGAGTATATGTGCTTCACAAACATTAATGAATTTATATTTCATAAAAACCTTATGAAATGAGGTAGCATTTTTTGCCCCATTTTCCTGATGTGAAACTGAGCTACCAGCAGATTAGTAGTCAAAATGGCCCACTAACTTTGGGTCCCCAATCTGGTTTAAGTGATTTGCCTAGCACCATATTAGAACTACGTGGCAGAGAAAGGGTTAGAATCCAGTACATCAGGACAGCTGCCTGAATCATAAGACCATATTTTCTGTCCCTGCAGTCTCCTGATTCATTCACTTCACCTTCCAAATTCTCCAGTAAATGAAGCAGGGGTCCTACATACAACAGCTTCCTTCGCTACACCACCCTGATTTCCCCCACAGGGCAAGACCAAATAGGTCTGTGCACTGAATGAGGCAGAGAGTCCATGGGAAAAATGGCCTTTAACTACATGATCACAATTTATCATAATACATACGCCCAAGAGGGCCGATTGATGGTTGTGCATTTCCAAACTCGAGTGCTTTATTTTGGAACCTTAACATTCCTTTAATGTGGTTTTTTGTCTGTACATTTTTAATAAAGAAAACTGAAAAAAACAAATTCCATCATGTCGACACCCACGAGGGGCAACAGCAGAGCTGGAACCTCTGTTGATGGGAAAGTTCTAGATGGTCACAAGCCTGGTGCGGAGGGCAGGCCCCACAGAGTATAGGGGGAGGGTGACTGGAGAACAAGCCTGCTCCACACTCTCCCCACAGTGTCAGGTCCCACAGCACTGGGCCTGGCTCCCCACTCCAATCATTGTGACCGATGCATGGGTCACAACGCCATGCACTCACATTTGGCCCAGCCACCCCTCCATCATGACAGCAGTAGGCAAAGGACATGAGTGAACATGGACTCACTCTCACCCCTTGGGCTACCCCTCCATGCCAGGCTGGGATTAGGGTTGTGGTGTCAGGGCAGAAGGTTTTGCTGTGGGTGTTCAGTGCCCCTCAGCAGAGCGAGGTGGTGGCAATGAAGGAGAACAACACTGTGAACTAATGGAATAACTGAGAGCAGAAAGAGTTTGTCATTCTCTCTGTGTATCAGCACTAGATGGGGAGGAGATGTACTTTGTCAGTAGGTTTCACAGATAATTGCTGACAACAGAGGAATGGTGAGACTCAGGAACCCAGCATTCCATTCCAGGTTATGGAAGACAGTGTGCTCTAGTGGGCACAGACTATTCTGCCCTTCTTCCCCCCAAAAGTCTGACCCTCTCTGCCCCATTCCTTCCAGCCTATCCATGTCCCAGTCCTTTCTCTTCTCCCCACTCCAGCTCAAAAAAAATGGTGATATACCTAGCTTCTAGAACTGGAAAGGACCTTGAAAGGTCATCAAGTCCAGCCCCCTGCCTTCCCCAGCAGGACTAAGTACTGATTTTTACCCTAGAACTCTTAAGTGGCCCCCTCAAGGATTAAACTCACAACCCTGGGTTTTGCAGGCCTGTGCTCAAACCACTGAGCTAGCCCTCCCCCAAGTCTTCCCCCACCCCAGTTATTTCATAGAATCATAGACTATCAGGGTTGGAAGAGACCTCAGGAAGTCATCTAGTCCAACCTCCTGCTCAAAGCAGGACCAGTCCCTGTCATAAATAGATAGCTAAGGGTTAATGTTTCTTTCACCTGTAAAGGGTTAACAAAGAGAACCAAACACCTGACCAGAGGACCAATCAGGAAACCGGATTTTTCAAAGCTCAGGGGAGGGAATGTTTGGGTCTTTT
>NC_133769.1:224300042-224370565 GCF_003597395.2 Chelonoidis abingdonii
GTTACTCTTAACATCTCTTACTAGCTGCAACTCCAAGTGTGATTTGGCCTTCCTGATTTCACTCCTGCATGCCTGAGCAATATTTTTATACTCCTCCTTGGTCATTTGTCCAAGCTTCCATTTCTTGCAAGCTTCTTTTTTGTGTCTAAGATCAGCAAGGATTTCACTGTTAAGCCAAGCAGGTTGCCTGCCATGTTTACTATTCTTTCTACACATCAGAATGGTTTGTTCCTGCAATCTCAATAAGGGTTCTTTAAAATACAGCCAGCTTTCCTGGACTCCTTTCCCCCTCATGTTATTCTCCCAGGGGATCCTGCCCATCAGTTCCCTGAGGGAGTCAAAGTCTGCTTTTCTGAAGTCCAGGGTCCGTATTCTGCTGCTCTTCTTTCTTCCTTGTGTCAGAATCCTGAACTCGATCATCTCATGGTCACTGCCTCCCAAGTTCCCATCTGCCTTTGCTTCCTCTACTAATTCTTCCCTGTTTGTGAGCAGCAGGTCAAGAAGAGCTCTGCTTCTAGTTGGTTCCTCCATCACTTGCACCAGGAAATTGTCCCCTACACTTTCCAAAAACTTCCTGGATTGTCTGTGCACCGCTGTATTGCTCTCCCAGCAGATATCGGGGTAACTGAAGTCCTCCATGAGAACCGGGGCCTGTGATCTAGTAACTTCTGTTAGTTGCTGGAAGAAAGCCTCGTCTACCTCATCCGCCTGGTCTGGTGGGCAATCACATACTCCCACCGTGACATCACCCTTGTTGCTCACACTTCTAAACTTAATCCAGAGACCCTCAGGTTTTTCTGCAGTTTCATACCGGAGCTCTGAGCAGTCATACTGCTCTCTTACATACAATGCAACTCTGCTACCTTTTCTGCCCTGCCTGTCCTTCCTGAACAGTTTATATCCATCCATGACAGTACTCCAGTCATGTAAGTTATCCCACGACGTCTCTGTTATTCCAATCACTTCATAATTCCTTGACTGTGCCAGGACTTCCAGTTCTCCCTGCTTGTTTTGCAGGCTTCCTGCATTTGTGTATAGGCACTTATGATAACTCGGTGATTGTCCTGCTCTCTCAGTATGAGGGAGGAGTCCTCTCCTCTTGCGCTCTCTTGCTCATGCTTCCTCCCAGTATCCCATTTCCCCACTTACCTCAGGACTTTGGTCTCCTTCCCCCAGTGAACCTAGTTTAAAGCCCTCCTCACTAGGTTAGCCAGCCTGCTTGCAAAGATGCTCTTCCCTCTCTTCATTAGATGGTGCCCATCTCTGCCAAACACTCCTCCTTCTTGCAACACCATCCCATGGTCGAAGAATCCAAAGCCTTTTCTCCAACACCAGTTGCGTAGCCATTCGTTGACTTCCACGATTCAGCGGTCTCTACCTGGGCCTTTTCCTTCCACAGGGAAGATGGACGTTAACACCACTTGCACCTCAAGCTCCTTTATCCTTCTTCCCAGAGCCACGTAGTCTGCAGTGATCCACTCAAGGTCATTCTTGGTAGTATCATTGGTGCTCATGTGGAGAAGCAGGACCACTCCCAATCTCTTGGACCACCCAATGCCACTCTTCAACCCTAGCTCCTAGCCTTCACACACCAAGCTGCTCCTCCCAATCTACTCCCTCTGCCCCCTGCCTCCCCTCCCCAGCCAGGTCCCCCGTACTCAATTCAGGATCCTCTGTGCTGCTTTTCTGGCAGCAGGAGAAGCATGAGGAGCACAGAGAGAGACTTGCTGCTCTCATGTCCAGTGCCCAGCACTGCATAGTGAACAGAAGCAGCAAATGTAGGAATAGTCCTGCTCAGTAAAATGGAATATTCAGATAATTTAACTCCCAAAAGGCTTTACTTAGCATGTAAGAACAGAGATTTTTCAGAGGCTTATAACCTGGTCAAATTTGGTGGGATATTTTTTCCAGAGAAACAACAAAAGGCACATACCTAATGCAAGGGCCACCCCCCTGCTGATTTTCAAGTCTCTATTCCAAAAAATGGGGGCACTAGAGCTTCTCCACAAGGCAGTTTAAAGAATTTTTCTAATGTGGACAAAACAATTGTTTCCCCCTCATTTGAACCATTTTTGCTGAAATTTCAAAAAAAATCAGTTCGAGGCAGACACCAGGCTTGCAAAATTTCAGCCTGAACAGCTAAAATTTAGCAAAATTATAAGCTTCTGAAAACAGGTTCTTCTAATGGGAAGTGTCAGGCAACCTTAACTACATTTGGTTGTACCAGCCCTGCCTGTCATATTTAAATTCAAAACTGTATCATGAGTAATAGTCCACTCAGCTTTTATCTACAGGGTTTTAAATTTTAAAAAGTCACCACCTAGTTTGGTCATAGTTTCTTATGAAACTTTAAATTACTGATCTTCCTGCCTTAATATTTAGTTTAGTAGAAAATTTAATATTAAACTTGGATGCAGTAAATTTCCAGATATACTGCTATTTTCATTTATTTTTATAGTGGTTCATTATTAATGGTAGTATTTTACAGAGAACTTTCAGTACTTACTATAATAATGATGGATTCAAACAAATACTCCAGGGTTTAACACTTTCCAAGTTTGAGAAAATTCAGATCCATATTTGAACTTTTCAGCTGAGATTCAACTTTACTATGTGTGAAAAATGAACATAAATGGTTATTTCTTTAGAAAAAGAGAAGGAAGGAATTTGAATTTCAGTTGCACTTGGCCCAGATTACTTTAGGCTAATAATTGAAATATAAACAATTTACAAGAGTGAACTACAAACTACACCATTCACAAGAAAAATGCAGCTATTCTCTTTTCAGTTGAACTGCTAACTACAGAAGAAAGAATAAAAGGAACTCTCACAAATGGAAAACATTAGATATACAAATGTAAGAACTGTATTTATGTGAATGTGTTGCAGCAAGCTGAAACTAGCTAAGGTACTTTTAAGGCCCTCCATCACCATAATAACTGAGCACCCCTCGTCCCAATCTTTAATGTATCAATCCTCGTATCACCCGTGTGGAACAGAATAGCTATTATCCCTGCTTTTCAGATGGGAAACTGAGGCACAGAGAGGCTAAGTGACGTGCTTAAGTTCACACAAGAAGCTCTGGGGCAGCAGAGTTGAAACTGAATCTCTCAAGTTCTCTAAGTTCTGTAGTCTTACCCCACTGGACCATCCAACAATGCCAAGTACAGAAACTGAAGAAACTTATTTATGATGATAATCCATAGGACCCAGATTCTTTCCTCACCCCTGTCCAGTACCAGCGAGTATGCAGTGCATTCCTAAGTAACTCAAGATTAATGGGATGCAACTGTCATTAGTATGTAGTTGGGACTAGTGGTCTACCAGTCTGAACACTGTTACCTTCCCTATTAATCAGTGATAAATAACTCGTATCGTGTCACAGTGCCATAGCCAGCACCACGACAGTTTGCTTCTGACCACGTTACTTTGTGAGACCATCACCATCATGTTATCCGTTTACTCACTATTCAGTTTTTAATTACTGAGCATCTAGAGGATAATAGCATAATAAGTAACAGCCAGCTTGGATTTGTCAAGAACAAATCATGCCAAACCAACCTAATTTCCTCCTTTGACAGGGTTACCGAAGGGATACAATAGACATGATAGATCTTAATTTTAGTAAGGCTTTAGTAAGGAGAAGATGAATAAGGATAAGTTATTTACTTGTTCCAATAATATAAGAACTAGGGGCTACCAAATTAAATTAATGGGCAGCAGGTTTAAAACAAATAAAAGGAAGTTCTTCTTCACATAGCGCACAGTCAACCTGTGGGACTCCTTGCCTGAGCAGGTTGTGAAGGCTAGGACTATAACAGAGTTCAAAAGAGAACAGGTAAAGTCCATTAATGGCTATTAGCTAAGATGGGTAAGGAATGGTGTCCCTAGCCTCTGTTTGTCAGAGGGTGGAGATGGATGGCAGGCAAGAGATAACTTGAGAGATCACTCTCTCTGGGGGTTGGACTAGATGATGGGAGTTGGACTAGATGACCTCCTGAGGTCCCTTCCAACCCTGATATTCTATGATTACCTGTTAGGTTCATTCCCTCTCGGGCACCTAGCATTGGCCACTGTTGATAGACAGATACTGGGCTGGATGGACCTTTGGTCTGACCCCGTATGCCCATTCTTATGTTCTTTTGACACAATCCCACATGACATTCTCAGAACCATCCTAGGGAAATATGGCCTACATGAAAGTACTAAAAGGTGGGCACACAACTGGTTGAAAGATCATAGTCAAAGAGTAGTTATCAACGGTGCACTGTCAAACAGCAGGGATGTATTTAGTGGGTCCTACAGGAGTCTGTGCTGGGTCTGGTATTAGTCAATGTCATCATTTAATGTCTTGAATAACAGAGTGGGGAGTGTGCTTATAAAATTTCCAGAGGACACCTGGCTGGGAGGCGATGCTACCTCTTTGGAGCAGAGGATTAGAATTCAAAAGGACCTTGACAAATTGGAGATCCGGTCTGAAATTAAAAAGATACATTTCAATAAAGACAAGTATAAAGTACTACACTTAGGAAGAAAAAAATCAGATGCAGAAATACAAAATGGGGAATAACTGGATAGGAAGTAATATTGCTGCAAGAGATCTAGGGGTTATAGTGAATCACAAATTGAATACTGAGACCATAATGTGATGCAGTTGAGAAAAAGGCTAATTCCATTCTGGGGTGTATTAATAGGTGTGTTGTTTGTGAGACACAGGAGGAATTGCCCTGCTCTACTCTGCAGTGGTGAGGCCTCAGCTGGAGGTATCCAGCTAGCACCCAGTTTTAGGTGCCACACTTTAAGAAAGATGTGGTAAAAATGGAGAGAGTCTAAAGGAGAACAAAAATGATAAAAGGTTCAGACAACGTGGCCTATGAGGAATGGTTAAAAAAAATGGGGTATGTTGAAAATTGAGGAAGGACAGTCTTCAAATATGTTAAAGAGGGAGATCAATTGTTATCCATGTCCACTGATGATAGGACAAGAAGTAATGGGTCTAATCTGCAGCAAGGGAGATTTAGGTTAGATATTAGGAAAACTTTCTAACTATAAGGGGTAGTTATGCTCTGGAATGAGCTTCAAAGGAATTCTGTGGAATTCCTATCATTGTAGGTTTTTAAAAACAGGTTGGACAAACACCTGTCAGGAATAGCCTACCTTTACTTAGTCTTGTCACTGCACAGGGGGCTGGACTTGACAACTTCTTGAGGTCCCTTCCAGCCCTACATTTCCATGATTCTATGATCATTAATTTGGGTGTCCTTTTTGTAGTTTCAATCAGAGAGAAGCCAAAGCCTAGATGAAGATTGAACTACCATACAGAAACTGATAAGGTGGAAAGGCTTTCCTTCCTGTCCCATTTTTACAGATAAATGGAGGACTTCAGTTTCCAAGGCTGTCAGTCCAGCATCATTCACAAGCACTAAATTTATTTTAAAAAGTGCTCTGAAGCATTTATTTTTAAAAGAAAACCATAAAATATAGAATTAATTTTACAAACAGATATTTAAAGGTACATGCAAATATCAGCAATGTAAAGACTTTTGAATCTGAAAAATAACACATATAAAATATCTATGCTATAGAAAAATACAGTGCTACAGAACTGTTTTTTAAAACGTTTAAAAAGGTTTCAGCTAGCATGGTTTTAATACCAGTCTGAACTGGACATAATTTAAATAGTTCTTGAAAACAACTGGCAGAGAGGTTTGAATAAATATTCTTAGCACAAGGCTCGGGGACCAGAATGCATCCAGTATACACGTGGCTCTGACACTAACTCTCTGTAGTCTTTGAGCAAGGCTCTTAGGGTATATGTCTACATCATAATGCAGGGGTAGCACACAGCCCATCAGGGTAATCCACTGGCAGGTCGTGAGACATTTTGTTTACGTTGACCATTCAGAGGCATGGCCCCACTTCCCCGCAGCTCCCAGTGGCTGTGGTTCACCCTTCCTGGCCAAAGGGAGTGACAGGAAGCTGCGGGTGCCAGGGTCATGCTGGTCACCACTTCCCCCAGTTCCCATTGGCCATGAACAGCGAACTGCAGCCACTGGGAGCTGTGGGAGCCGTGCCTGTGGACGGTCAATGTAAACAAAATGTCTCGCGGCCCACCAGCGGATTACCCTGATGGGCCACATGCCGAAGGTTGCCAACCCCTGTGGTAATGTAAGCCTAGAGCTTGAGCCCAAACCCCCTTTCCATCTACACACAAATTTCTCAGACTCGGACTTAGGATCCTAGGACCCTGTAGAGCTGGAGGGTCAAGCCCAAGTCAAACCAGGACCCAGGATTCAAGCTCTATTGCTTTGCAATGTAGATCTGGTCCACTCCTACCTCTCCCAACTCGCATCCTGGAAGTCCACCAAAAGTATCCCAACTTACTTTGTCCTCGCTATCCCAAGAATCACCAATTGACTCCAATGAAAATGGAAGCAACCCCTTTGGTGTACAGCAGCACCTCAGTGAGACAATGTTAACTCTTCAATTGTCTCCTGACCTCTGAGCTGCAAACACACATCAGAGAGCCTTTTGGGTTTGCAATGGAGATCGATTAGAACAAGTCTTTTGGGAAAGCATGCGGCTTCATGGTCGCAGGAACACAGCCAGATTTTGATGAATCTCTGGTGTGAGGCCAGCAAAACAGTGGACTTTAGTAAGAGTATCAGGAATGATCACACATACGGTGACATACCAGCAAATAGTGAAGCTGGCAGCATTGCAAATATACTGGTCAGGGACTAGGACAGGGAGAAGACTAAGCAGCTCATGACTGAATACAGGAAAACTGGGGACCAGAACCACACCTTGGGCAGCTTATTGACATCATGACCATTTTATGTGGAATTTGACTGGACGCTGAGCACTGAGCCAACAGTGGTACCAGGTGACCTGGTCAGCTGGGATGTTACCTTCCTGGCCCCAGAATCCAGCATGAGGAAACATGAGAGTCAGCAACAGGCACTGAGTGAGGCCAGCATAGTGACTCTGTTTCTGAAACTGGTCCCACAGAAGGCTCTGCTGCAGGAGCAGCACATCCTGGGGCCATACTCAGAGGCGCTATTTGATGCCCCACTCAGAGGTGCTATTTGAAGCCATCTGAGCCTGGTAAGTTTTCTGGCTCCATTGTGTTTATTAATATAGGAATAGGATAAGAGGGATTTCCATTCTATGGACCAATTCAAAAGCTATTAGGGCTAGGAGTGTGTATCTACTAATAGTGAATTGTATCCCAGCAGCTTGGCTCCCCACTCCCCCCACCACCACCACCACGTGGAGTTCAAAATGGGAACCAAGAAATACAAACAGTAACACCCCCTTGAATGTGATTTTTTAATTGGAAAGGCACAGATTTTTGTTAGGGCCATTCCTGTTTCTTAAAAATGATAGCCTTACATTGCCATCCCTGTAAGTACGCCACTCAACAGTGTAATGAGCTGCCTGGACGCAGTGAACTGTTTGGGAGGATGGAGACGGGGGTGGAGATGTGTTCCCATTCACAAACCTAGTCCATTTCAGGTAAAGGTAGTCCATGCAGTCCATAGACGACAAAATAATTTGTCCCAAATTCATCTGGGGTTTGAAAATGCATCCAGACATGCAAGGGATGGGGAGAACGGGGATAGGGGGATGGCAGGGGAGTTCTGTGTACTTGCATGCAGTCATAACTGGCTAAGCCACGTAGAAGCTAACACAGCACCCCGTTGATTCCCTCATTAATTCTGACCCAATCCCAGGTGCTGATGGCTACAAACTTTTCCTGAAGCAGGAACTCCAGTTAGGTGGTCACATTTCAGGCTAGGGCATATTTTCCAGGCCCACCATGGTAGCTGACCAGGCCACTCCACTCACAGATGTGCTTTTCAGTCATTATACATTGGAATACTTCAGAGACATACCCTGCAGGTTTACCACTGGCAACAGCTCCTTTTGCCAGTCAGGCAGCACAAGAATTGTTATGTTCTCCAAAAAGTGGAAAGCCTGAAATGATAGAAAAGCCTTTGTACCAAGGCCACTAACAGACCCTCACCACAACCCAAGCAGTTCTGCAATTTTAGGAGGAAAAAAAAAAAAAAAAGCTTTGAATCAGCACTTCTTTCTCTGCAAGTAACCAGGTTGTGTCCAGGGAGCTTCTGTGGTTTGGTGCATCCCTCTCACAATATTTTGTATTTCAGTTTGGAAAAGTAACATTTTATGTCCTTGAAACTCCACAAGGATTTTTTTTCTGTGCTCCTGCACTGAGCTACTGGAGACAACAACCTTCTGTGTCTTATTGTTTTCCAGGCCCCTCATGCTCTGCGAGCTGCAGCACCTCCACAGCTTGTCCTGTGCACAGTACAAGCCTGGCCCAAAGTGTCGTCATGGACTGTTCCAAGAGAAAGAGTTTTCACGATGAACTTACAGTTGAAGTTCTGGACAGGGCCAACAAGCAGGTCCAGTACCAAAACCAGAGCGATTTATGGCTAGAGAAAAGACATGGTGAGAAGCAAAAGGAAAACTCAGGCTGGCTGCACAGCTTGAGGACTGGGTTTCAGTGCAGGAGCAGGAACATGCTTTGCTGTTCCTGGAACAGGAACAGCCACTAATGGGGGAGGATAGAGCTCAGCAGAGAGAACTGTTTGAGCAGTTGATCTCTCTAATGACCACAAGAGTACCATCTCCTGGTGCGTCACTCACATCACAGCCTGGGTCCCCTGCGCAGTACCCTGTGATGCAGTTGAGAAACAGCTTGGAAAACTTCATGGCTTCCATAACCCATGTAATCAGACCACATGAGCAGCTTAGCGGGGCAACTTAGCCCCATGCAGTCCTCCATATTAACACACATCCCCGCCCCCCCACGGACGCTTCTATCCCTCTCCCCCATGCCAAGTATGCAGCACATGGGGAAAGAAGAGAAAGAAGAATGGGGGGAAAGATAGGGGGTTTCTGGCTTGTACATGGTTTCATTGTTTGCACTTGTTCATGTACCTTTTTTTTCCTTCCTTTAAGGTTCTATTGTAAATGGTGCTTTGGTGTGATAATGGCAGCTGGCCCGCCTGGCAATGAGTGAATGTTGTACTTTTCCAACACATGTTTGTAAATAAAGCTTTTTATGTCATTAAGAAAGTTTATTGCTATTACTGCATCACAATCATACAACATGTATTTAAAATAATAAAGGTAAACACGTGATCAAGGACAGTTAGGAATTAGCAAGCAAACTCGATTCTTCTATACAGTTAGGTACATAATCCAATTACTTCCTTATATGAATCCATACTGTGAATTATCTCACACACATACCATTTCATAAGTGCTCATGTCACTTATAAGTACATTGCATGACAATCAAGTCGCCCCCCCAGCACTTAATGCCCATCCCAAAGCAACGAGTCCCATCTCCACTCTTCCCACAAGCACATTCATAAAGGAACTGTTTCCCCTCTTCCACTAGGCCATGGAAGGCCAGAATATAGGAGCACGAAGCATCCCTGACTTCTGTTGCCTGCATGATGCCATGTCCAGCTGTAGTAGGTGCACTTTCTGACTGAAATGTATCAGCTCAGCAACCTCTTGCTCTCCTATGTCATTCAGGGGGTAATAGTTCACTTTTGGCTTCACAAAGATTGTGAAGAGCACAGCAAACCACAGTAATGTAGTCAGAATTGATGACACTGGAATCTAAACAGGTCTGCAGATATCTCCAATGGGATTTCAATCTGCCAAAAGCATATTCAACTGCTATTCTACACCTGCTGAGAGTGTCATTAAACCATCTTTTGCCAGGGCCTCTAAAATCGGGGTGTAGAGGGGTCATGCATGATTCCACAGAATAACAGTGGGGACAGGAATGCCATTTATAACAATGTCATTTGGTGGGAACAGTGCCCCAGCCTGTCCACGAATGCAGACTCCTGATTGGTGAAGAAACATGGCATCATCAAGCTTCCCAGTGCATCCCATGTCAACATTCATAAATTAACCTTTGTGGTCCACATGGGCCTAGATAACAATGGAATAGTACTCTTTGCAATCTATGTACTCATGTGTTCCTTGAGAAGGGCAAACTATGGCACATAAGTCCCATCAATGGCCCCAGCGCACTTTGGAAACACCATTCTCTCAAAGCTCATGGTTGTGTCTTTATGCTGAAGGGTCAGGGCAAGCTGCTCACAAAGTTCCAGAAATACAGCTTCCTTCATGCAAAAGTTCTGGATCCACCGCTGGTTACCCCAGATCTGCATGATGATGTAATACAACCAGTCTGTGCTTGTGGCCCTGCTCCAGGTGCACTGGTCTACTTACGGGGCATCAGCTACTATGCCAAGTGTCATGAGCAGCATCCGCCAGTTCGAGTCTGCCATGTCTGTATCCTCCATTTCCTGGCCCATTTGTCAGGTGCTTTTGGTGGGTCAGAAAACACCAGCAAAACGTCTACCAGCATCTCACAGAAGCTCTGCCATTTCCTGACACCGGAGTGAAAGTGGAAGCAAGAGCAGTTCTTCAGAAGGCACCTCCTCCATGTTGCGGGCTCCAGTGTGCACAGAGCAAAATGACTGCTTGGCAGGATGTGTTGCTGAGCTATTCAAACTTCTTCTAACAGGGTGGATAGTCCAGTTTTCCCACAGTGCACCATGGTCAAAGGTCAGCAGCCACACTTCTGGAGAGCACTAGGTAGTCTTTGATATGGCTGGTTTGACTCGGGTCTTTGTGCCACATTATAGAGAATAGAGGCCCAGGTTAGAAAATTCTTAATGTAGGGTTAATAATCAGTGTAGCTGCTCAAGCCCTGGTCTCTGTCACGCAGAGTCAGCTGACTTGACTCCCAGTAACTCTAGGCTTACATTGCAGTATAGACATAATCTTAGGAATAGATTTTTGCCTTTAGACATAGCTCTAGATATGGGGTGCATAAGTTGTATCACCTCAGAATTAGACCTGGGCAGCACAAGTCCATTTCAGAACATATTAATGTAATATTCAAAATCGTGTACAGCCTGGGCCCAAGCCAATGAGGTACTAAGCACCCCCAATTCCTGCTGACATCATTGAAAATTAAAGTACTCAGCACCTTACAGGATGTGTTCAGCATCTTGTAAGTCTCTGTCCCTCTTGTACTGGATTAAACTGGATCCACTGGAGAACCATGTATGAGGGCAATGTTGCAGGGCTCATTCAAATAATAGAATTAATAAATGTTCTGCTTGGGAGTGATTAGACTGGAGGTGTAGTTATTTAAAAAGAGAATAATAATAAATGATAAGAATAATCAAAAAAATACCAGAGATAAGATAGAAAGCCCATATGTTAACAAAGGAAATAAGAACAGATGACAGAAAATATGCTTCAAGCAGCTAGCAGAGTAGTTCCCCAATAGCACAATGTGCTGCTGTACAGGAGACCTGAGTTTAGCAGCAATTAGAGACGGTTCAAACTTTCCAAGGGAACATTTTTTCAATGAAAAACAGTTTAACAAAATGGACATTTTTGGAAAAAAATCATTTTCACTGAAAATGTTCACATTTTCAGCAACCAAATTTTTAGTTGGCAGAAAGCAAACTGTTTTTGGTTGCTAAAAACCAAAAGATTATCATTTTTTAGTTTTTTTGGCCAAAAAGCCCACACCTAATAACTCCCTCACACCCTTCTTGTGAGCAACCCTGCCTTGCACATGACCCTTATCTCTCCCTTCCCTCTAAAATTCTCACTTACATCCAAGTCAGTTTCCTTTACCTGTTCCCTTTTTTTGCAATGAAAAAAAATTTTGTTTTCATCTAAATTTTCATCAGAAAAAATAATTCCAAACCAGCTCTAGCAGCAGTCTCAGGGGTTTTCTCCTTTTTGGTAGCTGGATAAGATATCAAGGTGACACTCAGGCCCTTTCTAGGCCAGTGGTATCAATGGTCAGAGTGCTACTGTAAACAGGGTGCCCTGGCTGCTGGTATTATAACCAGGTGTTTCAACCTTACACTAGCATTTCAATTCAACCGTGGTAGGGGTGAAGACTTGCTAACCCAGGGGCTTTCTGTGGCTGAACGAGCACCGCCCGAGCACCGCCCATCTCCCTCCTCCTTAAGGGCTCATCTTTGGTATTACAGCTCCTGGTCTGGTGGGAGAGAGGCTAATTGTTTATTGAAGTTGGGGAAGAAAAAGCCAGTTTCATGTAAGCATCATGTATCAGCTACCCCAAAATAAAAACACAGTGAGGACCTGCCACATCAGTTTTACCAGAAGGTAAATTCGCCGCAGTCAGTCCCTGGAGGGGCTGTTTTCCTGGCAGTAAAAATCAAGTGTCTGATCTTCACGTGCTTTTATCTTGTGATAGCTCATGCATGTTAGTTACCTCAAGGTAAATATGCACCTTTCTAATCAGTGAAGGCAAGCCCTCCACTTCTGACAAACAGCCACCTCCTCTGTTTTGTCTGGGAATTGAAAAGTCCTGCATATTAAATAGCCTGTCCTGTCACTTTGGCAAAAAAATTTAAATTGTGCCCACTCAAGCAACAATGCAAGCTATTTGTTGGACAGGCTATTTTAATTTGCAACCAAGGAAGAATGTTCTTGTTTGTTTAATCCTGGATTATTATTTTTTATAAATGTTTGGATCTTTCAGGTCATTTATGTGAGCTCTTTGTTGTTTAAGAGAAAGTTTCATTTTAATGACATGATTATTTCACCATTTGAATAACAACTAAGCACATATTTTAATAAATTGAGTATATGCACTAGAAATAAATATATTAACTCCACTAATTAGGTTGACCTCCCTGCTTTCACAGACTTAATATGAGCGGCTGACAGAGAATTAATATACACTAAATGGAAATGAAATAATTAGAGAAAGAATGTAACTGTCAGTAACTAACTTGAGATGAACAAAAGTCAGACATAAAACCCGGCACTCTGTTTTGGTGTATTCCCGAAAATCTCGCAGTACATGTAGGAGGCTTTTCAGAAGGCAGCAATGTTTGGCACTGTGACTATATTAAAACAAGAGCTGGCAAGAAAATGTTACATATCTGTCATGAAAAAAGTTAAAATAATTGAATATTTGTCATCTTTTTTGTAGAAAAAAGTTTCAAAAGAAAAAATTTCTGGAAAAAAAATCATTTGGGGGGAAGGAATGTTATGTCAAAAAAAATCAAGATAAAAATTGTAATCCGTACTAATTAAAATACTGTGTTAAGGAGCAGCATTTTCAAGAATGAAATGAAAGTATTGTTCTCAGCACTAGCCATTAGTAGAGATATGGCCCCAGTTACCACACCTGCCCGGCTCTACTCATACACCCATTGTACACTGTTCTAAATTATCTTGTGAATAAACTATGTGCATAAAACTAACTGTTAAGACCATATCTATGTTGCAGTGCTTAGCTGGTGAGGAAGTGGGTCACTAGCATGAAGGTATGTGTTTGCTGAGCATTCTGCTCCAGGTTCAATTGCTTACATCTTTGAAGCATGCTTCTAACTGAGCTTTTCTTTGTCCTTGTGATGCCTTCAACTGAAAAAAGGAGCCTCCGCTTGACCTATCACCAAAGGGTTCCGATTGTTCAACTCAGACAATTGTTCCACTATTTGAGAATTCCAATTGTGTGATTTGGGAGAGTAACTTGTCTGTCACTCAGAACTTTCCTGCAAGCTGTCCTAGAACATGGATGAAAGTCAATAATGGCTTCTTCTTTTTTAAAGATCCAGTGTTATAGGTCTATAGTTGCTTGTTGTCTTTCTGTGATGTTACAGTGTATCAGGTTTGGGGACAGAGCTAAAAGATTCTTATTGAAATGGAAGGTCTGTGATATCTCAATAGTGTAGTTACTGAATATTTATAAGATGTTTGCCATGAAAAGAGCCAACACAATCTAGTAGTGATGTGCTTGTAATGATGGTTTATTTAAAAAGAATGGGTGAGAGCAAAAACAGAAGACTGGAAAGCATATCATACAACAATGAAAAAGTCTGTTTAGATGAGCAGATGCAAAATATATTTGTGGTGATTTCCCTCAGTTTGGGCAGGTTTTCTTTTCACAAAGAAGAATATGTTCTTTTATTCTCAGTTTCATTCAAGTAATCATGAACCCAACTTGTCCTTGGTATTGTGTGATAACCTGCTGAGGAAATGGCCCAAAATAATGAGAGATGAGGTTCAGTGAAATACTGTTCTTATTTATACTGACACACAGATCCAGACAAAGCTCTGCAATAGCAGCAGCATTCTGCTGATCCACTGATTTTTCTTCAATGTAGTCCCTGCAGAGACTACAATAACGAGAGAGAGAAATAAAGAAGCCACTTAAAGTTCTGCGACAGCTCTTGGTATTAATGTTTCTTCAAATGAGGCAGGCCATCAGAACATAATGTGTCCATGTAGTGCTGTATTTCATCCACTCAGATGAAAAACAAATCTATTCAAAATATTCGTACTTCCTGCTCCACCTGCTCAAGTTAAAAATAGCGAGAGAGGTCAAGGATTTAGCGGCCATGAAAAATGAACTAGCTTTCACCCCTGGAAACAGTCTCTCCTGAACAGAGTTGAGGCACATTGGTTGTGTGGTGTGAGGAACTTGCATTGCCACTGCTTAAGTTACCGACCAGTGATGTACCTGGTTTTTAGATGAACAGAGGACTTTAGTCTCCGGGGCTGAACATACTAAAGTACTAAAGCATTCTTATTTTTTTTAAATGTTTTGAACAGGAAAAATCTACCCTGATTAATTCAAATCTATAGTGCAGGGAATTAGATGAAAAGACGGTATAAGATTAAAATCTAATATTGTGTAGAACTGATATGCAGCTATGTCAGGAATGCACTGAGAACTACACTATGTCAAGTCTAATCACAAGATGGATTTAACTAATAAATGAAAGGAACATTATATACTCTGATCAGCAATTCAGAAGATCAAAGTGCATGCCAAATCATCGCTGCATGGAAATAAGCAGTAACATTCCTCACTTGTAATTACGCAATTTGAACAGCATTTCTGAGCAAAGTCCACAAATCACAGCATGAAAATATTTATCATCAGTATGTTTTAATTTGCTTACAGGGACACCATCAACCTTCAGGTCTGTAGGCTTGAATCAGCCAGCTTCTCTTATGGTGAAAGTTGTCTTGAAGTGCAGGCGTGCAAGGTGCTCACAACTCCCTTCTGAGGGGAAGAACCCATCCATTCAGCCCAGCTCCAGAAGGCGATGGTGCTGGCTGGGAAATGGCTGTGATTAGGGTAATCAGGGGATACATTGTTTTACCACATCCCAAGGACAGCCTCCCTACTTGGGCTTCTACAAGTATTTAAAGGTTGCAAATACCAAGAAGAGAGAAATTGTTTAGGGGCGTCAAGGAGAAAGAGCTAGGAGCAAAGGGCTTCAAATATAATAAAGGAAAATTTAGGTTGACTATCAGGAAAACAGATACTAACAATTATATCTATTAAAGGGTGGAAGCCTCCCTAGGGAAGTCCACTGACTTGAACCATTTAATGATGCACTGGCAGAAACATTTAAGTATATACAATCGTGTAACAACCATAAATTAGCAGGGCAATGTTGTAGTTGCTTCAATAGGCCTCTTACATCTCTAATTTGTTTGATTCTTCTCACACTCTGTATGAATATTCCTCCACTTTAATAGATTCACTTACCTCACTCTGGTTGAATAAATGATCCCACTGTTCAAATGTCAAAACATCCGAATTTTGAGCACTAGCCCTGGTTCCAGTCAACCCTTTTGCAGGACACAAACATTCAGGCACACACAGCTGTCAGAGAGACAGCTGGTTAACACAGAAGTGGGGTGGGGGGGGAGGGATGAAAAAGTTAAAGGGCAGAAAAAAGATCCACTTGGCTGAAGGGCGGAATGTTTATTGATGTCAATGAAGCATATTTTTAAAATATGGAAATACTACCCAAAATGTTGTTCAGTTGATAGATGGGCCTGAGTCTTGATATTCAGATCTGAATCTGAACTTTCCCAAAGTTCAGTGATGTTTGGATCTAGGATTTTGATCAAGCTTGTTTTCTATTCTGTCATGTCAGAGAAGACATAAATTGAAAATCAGAAAGGCAAAGAAAAAATGCAGAGGACAAACAAGGCTGATAATGTTATTGAAGAGAAGTTAAATAAATTCTTTGCTTGAGTCTTTACTATGAAGATGATGGGGGAAAGGGCATTCTTTATAGGAATCCATAGTGAAGCATTAAAAGAGAGAGAAGGAAGAGATTACTGAGCAACTTGAAAAATCCAGCTGCTTATGTTTATTAGCATTAACAACATTTGCACCCCCGCAAGGTAAGACAGAGAAACAAAGGAAATCAAACCTCATGCTTCAGGGTAAAAGCTAGTATTCAGGAGCCAGGAAGGAATTTTCCCCCTTCTCCAGTCCTCCTGGTGTTGCACAATTCAGCAAGGGCATTATGGGTTTTTCTGGCCTCTGTCTGAAGTGTCAGATACTGCTCAAGGCCAGTTATAGGATAATGGAGTAGATGGTCAGATATTCTAATCAGTTATGGCAACTATAGTTCCACTGTGAAAAAAAAAAAAGCTCTCAAGTTGTTTATGTATCCATTAGTTTATGGTCAGGATGTACACCTAGAAGCTTAAAGATTAAATGCCAGGGCTGCTCCATTTTATGAAAAATAGACTTCCTGAACCATAGCAAAAAAATAACTAGTAAATGATTTGTATCCTGATGGAAAAGCCTATAGAATTCAATAAGGATTAAATCAACAGGGGTCTAAAGAAATGTAACTAGGTTCTATAGAAATTAGTCTTAAAATGCTAGAATTTAATAGAAATCATCATAGATTACACCTTTGCAGTTAAATTCTAGTAAAGCCTATACGATTGTTAACAAATATTCTCTAGGGCTTTTTACAATTGTTATTATTACATTTTATGAGATTTTCCCCTAAGGAACTGCAACTCAAAGCCACCAAAAGTTAATATTTGTAGAGGAGAGATCTAGGGCAATGCGACCTCCAAATCCTCGTCTCATTTCAAACTTTACTTGGCTGAAAATTGTTTTTAATTATTTTTTTTTTAAATGTAGTAACCCTAAACAATGACAAACTCTGTAATGCTATTTTATCCTTTTGAGCACAACAACAGCAAGATTTTAATCAACTTTTTCCAGCAGACCCAATTGATCTAAATCAGTGTTTCTCAAACTGGGGTCACCGCTTGTGTAGGGAAAGCCCCTGGCAGGCCGGGCCGGTTTGTTTACCTGCACCGTCCACAGGTTCAGCTGATCGCAGCTTCCACTGGCCGCGGTTCACCGCTGCAGGCCAAGGGAGGCTGCTGGAAGTGGTGCCCAGTAAGTCCCTCAGCCCGCGCCGTTTCCAGCAGCTCCCATTGGCCTGGAGCAGCGATCCACGGCCAGTGGAAGTTGCAATCAGCTGGACCTGCAGATGGGGCAAGTAAACAAACCGGCCTGGCTTGCCAGGGGCTTTCCCTACACAAGCGGCGACCCAAGTTTGAGAACCCCTGATCTAAATACTGAGGGACAGAATCTTAGCTGATGTAAATTACCATGGATTCATTGAAGTCAATAGACATATGCTGATTTACACCAGCTGATAATCTGCATAAACATTTTCTCTTTAATGCACTGCTCAAATGTTTGCTAGATTTGGACATATTCATTCCTTAATTCTCCTACTCATGAAGTGCAGAGTCCACACTTTGGACCACCCATTTTCAGAGAACCTGGTATCCTGCCTCTATTGCAGCCTGCTCCATATTTAGGATGAGGCTGGCAAGGGCAGAAGCCACGAAATCCCTCCAACATGTGTGAGATCATGCATGAGGTCTTCTCCATCCAGTTTTGTTGGATCAGATGCATAAAGCTGGTGGAATGGTATGGACCCTGGCATATGGAGCAAACGGTCAAGCCACTTGAGCCAACAGTGAGTCACTCGGGAAGGCACTGGAGTCTCGTTGCAATACCTGACATCCTCATCTGCAACTTGATGAAACCACCACATGCCCTCATCATATTGTTGCTGTTTCACGTCAAAAGCATCCAGTTGGTGCATTTGCATCTCTGTGATGGCCCAGGTTTCAGAGCCAAGCAAAAGGACAGAAATCACTGCTGTTTCATAGATATGTATCTTAGTCCAAGTTGATGTGTGGCGTTGATGCCACAGATGCTTCCAAAGAGCGTGCATAACACCTCTAGCCTTGCCGATTAAGTGTTTCATGTCAGCAAGGCAACTTCCTTCCTTGGTAACAAAAGAGCCAAGATACTCAAATGAGTTGATGAATTCATTCATAATCGATGGATAGAGGGAGAAGTCTATCAGGCACTCTTATCAGTTTGGTCTTCTTCCAGTTGACTTGAAGACCAAACTTACTTGCTTCTTCTGTAAATATATTCAGGGCCTTTATGAGATTACTTCATAAGGATGTAAATATAGCTGTGTTGTCTGCATATTCGAGGTCTGTTATGCAGAAGCCCTGGAGTACCATCCCTGATATATCATTTGGTCAATAATGGTGTTGAACAGCTCAGGGGTGGTCACACACCCTCAGTGGATGCCCCTGTTGTGCTCAAACCAGCTGGACATCCTAGTATCTAAGCTTTCACGTTGGCAGTGCATTTCTTCAAGAAGAATGAGGACTTTGCCAGGCACACCAGCAGCTTTCAGGCAGAGCCAAAAGGCCTACTGTGGTAACTCACATTTCTGCAAATTGTAGACATTCACTTGCCAAAGCTGCTAATTAAGTAAAACTTTAAATTTCAATAACATTTTAATCTTTACAAAGATGTAGGGTGGGTGGGGTTTTTTGCATATCTACTATTACTCATAAGGGCATTTTCAGATTTTATTAATTATGCATAACGGGCTTTGTATATTATATATATAGTGCATAGACTTATTTACTTACCCAGGCAACCTATTTAACAATCCTAACACCCAGGGATTATTCATATTCCACACAGGTCCCGGAATCTCTGGTTTGTCACATATGTAACTAAGAGAGATTTTTTGGATTGAAATGATTGTGACAGCTGTAATAATTTTTTTATATATAGCGTCTTTCATCTAGAAGGGAAAGGATTTAAAAAGGCTTTGTGTGGAAGCAAAATGTGTCAAAAGTTTCAGCACACTAATCCAGTTAGACATAAGCCATAAAACAGAGCTGAATTGCACAAGATGTGATGGATTTAAAGACCTTGTATGAATGTTTGTAATTAGCAGGCACAGAGTACTACAGTCAATTCTAAGCACAGATGTCACATGCTCTGAGCTGCACCCAGTTTGAAGCAGCAAACACTCACTAGACTGCTGACTGATGGAAATGACTGACTCTGGAGAACAAGCTGTAAAATCAATTATTCACATCCACTCAGTTGCCACCACCTATACATCTTGCAGCAGCACTAGGAAAACCAAGATTGGTTTGACCTGATTTTAATATGTTCATATGCACTACCTTTATCTGTGACTGGAGTAGGAAAACTAGTAAACAAAATTAAAAATCAGCAAATTGCTCCCCTCCCAAAAACAGACATACAAGTAACACTTTAGTCCTGCAAAGGCTCCTCCTCCAGCTGCTCTGTTTCAGCTTATGACCCCACCCTTTTTTCATCAATGTGATTCCTCCTTTGATCCAGAGAAATTCTCTTGGGGGCATTCAGACAGAGCTGCTGCGCATAAACACCCATGCATACCCAGCATGTAAGGTGATGCTTGTGATATTTGATTATTTGCTTTTTTACCAAGAGATGAAAAATTTGTTTGTGTTTGCTTTTTGCCCAATGCACTCACTTTCTTAAGAAGTAGTTGTCAGCAGCAAAGCTTTGTGCTTAATATTTTGATCGTTACAGCAGAAAGAGAAGTAGTAAGCTGCTTGAAAAGTAAGAAATTGCTGGATGAGTGTGTGGGAGAGGGCTGGGGAGCGGGTAATTATCCCAGGAATAAAGCTAGTAGGGAGTGAATTTAGTTTGGAATAACCAAACTAAAAAGGAAAAACTTAGTATACACAGTTCCATGCATCCAAATATCTTCTCCAAGATTTTTGGAGACAGTACGAGTAAATGTCTTCCCAACATATGAGGAAACACTCTTGGATGGATTAACTTTATTCTTGAAATAAACACATTAAGGAGTAAATCTTGCTTGGGAAAATTCTACCAGAGAGTACACATTTCAAGAGAACTAAATTATACATATTCCAACTTCATAAGAATTAAGTTTGGGGTTTACCAGTGAGTGTCACAAATGAAAATATAATACTTTTTGTAATGGCATCAGTATATAATCCTTGAATTCCTCAGTGGTTTAAAATTAATAAGTGTTAATAAGTGTTAAAAAATGTAAACATTTTGTCATGTTATTTTTAGATGAATCCCAGCGTACCTCCTGGTGTCCCCTTGAAAGGGATTCTAGCAATGCCAACAACTGCATATGCCATCCAGGAGACTGATACTGGCTCCCTGCCTTGCTCTGTAGTTACCCTGATTATGACTTTTTGTATTTAATAACTGCGAGGCAAATTCTGTGATCCTCAGTAAAGCAAAACTCCCATCAGAACTGGCAACATATATCTATTCTGTGCAGACATCTATTACTAGAATGTATTCCTAAACAGAGCATGGTATTATTAGCCTGCCACTTATTTGCATCTCTCTTTCTTTCTCTCTATTTTCATTATAAAATTTCCAATTTTGAATGCCATAACCTGATGAGACAGTATGTGGTCCAACATGTGTTAATTTCTCTGGTTCTAAGGCATGCAAATAAATTATTTATTTAATCCACACTTTCTAGAGCACTGTGTGGACCATATTACCCCTGTGCATTCTGGTACTACCCAAAGATATACTGTGGACTCATGAGGAAAGAAATTGGGTATATTTGTCCTGGACTATCTCAGCAGTCTAAAGAAGCATTTTGTCAACGTTCAGAATGCAATGTGTACTTAAACAATTTTTTCAAATTAACACCTGAAGACAATCCAACTGTAGTCCATTATGACTAGCTTTTCCTTAATGCCCTCATATAGCCCTTGCTAAAATTAGTTCATTCAGATTGTTACATCAATGACTTCTAGGAGTTTAGACAATTTGGTGTACAGAACCTGTTCTAGTGCGGATATTAAGAAACAGATTCTACAAGCAGCAAAAGAGATCTGGAAATTGGATTGATCAGGAGTTTTCATACTTCAAGCTTTTGTAAATAAGTCAGTGGGTCATGTGATCTTTAATATAATCCACTAGGGAGAAGTTTTATGCAGACTGCCATAGCCTTAGGATGTTGATAGCAGAGCCTGTACACACTTTGGAATGACTGTAAAACCATGGCCATATGGATAGGGAAGCATGAGAAGCAGTTTCTTTGGATATGCATCTCAGATGAAGTTTGGGACAATTAGACAAACAGGGATTCAAGCACTGCAACAGCTTAGAACTTAAATAAATTAATGTGCATAGCAATAATGGATGTGTCAATGGAAAAACACTGTAAATTTACTCCTACCGTTAGAAGTATTGTGATATCTTAATAAGGACAGCATCTTAAAATATCCTAATTATGTCTTCAAAATAGTTTAGTTCCTGTTCTCACCCAGCTGCATAAAATATGTTTACATGGAATGAGCTTAGATTTTAGCAAATGCTAACCTATATATTTTGGTCCTTATTCATATGGAATGAGCAAAAGAGAGTCACAAACAATGTTGAATAGCTCTTTGAAAGAAAAAGATTTTTTTGTACACACAGATCCATGTTATCACGGTGTTGCCAATAATCTAATGCCATGTGCTGCCTTTCTTGTTTTAACTGGAGTGTGTTCACCCTATCCGGAGTTGGATGGTTTACTTCCAAGAATTAATATATCAAATGACAAGAAAAAGGGTGTTTCCCTATTCCAAACCAGCTATTACATGTATAAACCAATGAAGCTGGCTGTGTTTTACCTTATTTTGTAATTCTGTCATTTGCTGAATTGCTGTGGTCCATTTTAAAAATGTTTCTTGTGCAATTTGCATTTACACAAATTGTTAGTATAAAGTGCTTACATTGATGCTCAAAAGGAACAGAAAGAAGCAAAAATATAGGGCTCTTTCCTTACTTATGGGTAATTCCCATTGATGCTAATAAGGGAACCATTTTAAAGGGTCAACTGATTCCCTAATTCTATAATAAATACATTTAATTTATTTAAAAAGTATAAAACAAAACACTATCCCTCATGATAGTCTCCTATAAGGCACTATTTTAGCTAATTGGTCTGTCCCTTCCATCCCCCTATGCAAAAGAAAGTTGCAATGTTAGATTAAAAACTATGTTGCAAACTGGGTCACTTAGTAAATAATAGAAACAATCCACTTGTCCCCTAGGGGGACTTCGCAGGATTTATGAGTTATGAAACCTTCTTTACTTGTATATTTTTCACAATCCACCCAGCAACAGTCTTTATCCTCTCTGTGTAATCTGGAATCCTTTTATCTTTATACATCTCTCCAGCAGCAATGGGAATAAAAAAAACTCAGCAGCCCAAAGTCAGAATTCAAAGTTGAGCCACACAAAGTACAGCCTAAAGCAACTTAACCTCTGTTGTGCTTATGATTGGATGAGGCATAGTCATCAAGGCAGCACTAATATGGCCACCCAGTTTAAATCATCTATCATGCTGCTCCATTCATTTGAATGTTCATAGCACTGAGAGTGCACAAGGACATGTCATTCAAGGAGTTAAATTAAATGAAACAGGGGAAATCAGCAGCAGCTAATTCTATTAATCCAACAGCAAACTGCACCTCCTTGAACCAGTGAGAGATCCTACACACATAGAGAAGAGATTTATCCCTATTTGTAATCACAGTCCTCCTTCAAGACAAATCCTGAAACTACCCTAGCTTCAACCCTTTCCTGGCCTGTACTGCCCACTTTTGGGTCTGTGCTGACTTTATTCAGCTTCCCTTTCCTCCCCCTCTCCTCCCTTCAGAGTTCAACCTCCCTCTGAAAAAGCTCTCTTCCCAAGGGTCCCACCCCTTGCAAACACCAGCATAGCTCACAGCTGAACCTATCTCAATATCTCTTGTAGAATTAAAATGCCACCATTAGGAGCCTGATTGTGCACACTTACTCATGATGCAGGATTGTACCTTACCCTTTGAATGAATCCACTGAACCAGGTCAGTATGTGTGAATAATATAGATAAATCTCAGTGCTTGAATTGGTGGATGGGGGTTAAGGTGTATGCCCTATACACAGTTCTTACCAGTGCAGGCTGGGAAAAAATGAAAATACCAGGGAAGGGGGAATAATATGGTGTTTGTCACCAATTCAAGCACTGAAAAGGCTTAAAATGGTCATAAGTGAGATGAGCAGTACTGCAATGGCTCAAGTATTCAGCAAGACTTTAATACCAAAAGACAACTTATAACATATGCATCTCCATCTTGGAGCACCTCTGATCCTCTAGTCTGGTACAGTCCAGTTGTTCCTCCCTGCTTAGTGACTCTGGCCAACTCTACACTATAAACTTGCATTGGTATAACTAGGTCACTCAGGGGTGTGAAAAATCCACACCCCTGAGCAATGCAGTTATACCAACCTAACCCCTGGTGTAGACAGGGCTTCTCCTGTCAACATAGCTATGACCTATCGGCATAGTAGCATCTTCACTAAAGCGCCTCAGTGGCACTAGCTGCATCAGTGCAGCTGCATTTTAAGCGTAGCCCTGCCCTCAGCATCCTCAGTTTACAAAATAATAAACCTTGGGTTCTTTGTGGGCCTTGGGCTGATGGTAGGTTCAGCCCTTAGCCTGCTGATTGCCAGAGCTAAACTGGATTTTCAGTGCATTGTGCATCCACCTAGTGGAGAAGTGAGTACAGTAATATATAGCCCCTCTGACCTTGAGAGCTATATGAATTAAAAGGAACCAGGGACTAACCAATTTTAAAGAAGGAATAAAACACTTTAAGGGGAAAGGATTAGGGTTGCATTAAAAGAAGGGGTAAAGATAGAAATTGTGGTAAAAAGAAAAAGCAGGGGAAATCAAAGGGAACAGCTAAATGAATGAACAAGTTAAACACACAACAGTCAGACATCCTTTCAAATAAAGACATCCTCTCTAGAAATTAAATGCACTCAGTATTCCACACAGACTATACACGCAAGTGGGGGTAGCCCGAGATGATCTGCAGTCGTCATGTGTCATTCAGGCTGACTGAATGGAGGTTTGCACAATCAAATAGCCAAATAGGCATTGCAGGCCTGATCATTGCTTATGTGCGGCGTGGTACTAACACCATTTCAACTCCAGCTGAGCCTTTACCTACCTATACCCCCTTGGCCCATCCTGTCCTTGGCCTGGAGCCATGGAATGAAAACAGTAGTTACTGTTAATGGGCCCCTCAGTGAGGCTGGCAGAAGAGATCCCTGGGCTGCTATAACCCTATAAGCCTTTCCTTGACTTCCAAAGGAAGGGAAGCCTCATAGCAAATAATCCTCTCCCTCTTGATATGGAGTCTAGTGGCCCTGTTTCTCCCTTCTGGATCAAGCTCATGAGTGATAATTGCTTAGGTAGGGGGTGGGCTTCACTCTCTACCAGGGCCAGTGCAAGGATGTTTTGTGCCCTAGGCAAAACTTCCACCTTGAGCCCTCCCCTCCCCCTCGCGCCCCTCCCTGAGGCACCCCCCGCCCCACTGCGGCAGCTCCCCCTCTCCACTTAGGCACCGCAAGCCTGGGAGGCGGAAGAAGTGAAGCAGCCATGGTGTGCTTGGGGAGGAGGCAGAGAAGGGGCAGGGCTGGCTCTAGGCCACAGCGCGCCAAGCGCGTGCTTGGGGCAGCACGCCGCGGGGGGCGCTCTGCCGGTTGCTGAGAGGGTGGCAGGCAGCTCCGGTGGACTTCCCGCAGGCATGCCTGCGGAGGGTCCGCTGGTCCTGCGGCTCCGGCGGCTGCCATGCTTGGGGCGGCGAAATTGCTAGAGCTGGCCCAGGGCAGGGGTGAGCTGGGGCAGGAAGTTCCCCTGCGTGCCCCTCCCTTATTTGCTGCAGGCAGCCCTCCCCTGCCCCAGCTCTCTCCGCCTAAATGCCGGCAGCGACCGGGGCAGCCGAAGATCCGGCCGCCGTGGTCGCTGCCAAAGAAAATGACGCCTAAATGGTTGCACCAGCCCTGCTGTCTACCCAATATCTTCTTTAACTGAGCTGTCTCTGGAATACCTGAAGGAAGGCGCTATGTGAAGCTGGGTGCTTCTCCCCCTCTGATTGAGAGGCAAAATGGAGTACAGTCCTCTGCTCTACAGGGACCAATCTGAGGGCTTGTGTCATCTTCTCCTGCTGGACGCTGGTCCCTGCAGCCAATGTCTTTCCCCCATACACAATCATGCTCAGAGCACGTGTCTATGGATCCCAGCTGTGAGCAAGCTTTCCAGGGCCTGCAACTGGTCACCATGGTACATCAATCAGGCTCCTGTGCAGAGAAATGTAATTCCCTTTCTCAGACAATTTCAATATTTTGACATTTGGTTTTGCTTTGATTTGGAACAAATACAAAAAATGTTCACGTTTTTCATGAAAGGGAGGGGACGTGCAGCGCTGGGGCAACCCACTTGTTGTGCTTGCTGGAGCCACAGACCCTGGAAGCCCAGGTTGCTGATTAACCACAAGTCCAGAAACTTGGTTCCCACCTCCCCATGATCCCGCCAGGAAGGCTGATTGGGAGCTTGCAAGTCCTGGCAGCGCTGGGAGCCTCAGAACTTGGGAGCCAAGGCCTGGAACTCTGCTCTGCAACAACCCATGAAATGAACTGTGTAGGACCCAAAGAGCTAAGGGGCTTAGAAGCTTGCGATACAGGGCTCCCAGACTCACTACCATCAGCCCACCAGGGAGACTGCTTAAGAGCCAGGAAGATGAGCTGGCCAAAAATCAGGCAGGTTTTGAAACCTGTTTTTGTTTCTGTCACAATTTAGTCAAAATCAAACCATTCTTCTGAAACTTCTAGATTTCAACAAGTCAGCATTCTCTGAGAGAATAATGCTCCCCTAGAGAATTTCTGACCAGCTCTGCTCCCGGATCAGTAACTCCTTCTCTAATTCTCTGTTCTCTGGTTGAGGTGTCAAACAGTTTGTTTCCCTGTGCTGCTACCTGCTTCTGGGAACTGCTTTTATGAAGTCCCCAAAGTAACCAGAGGGCAATATTGAAACGGATTAACATAGCAGTGCATTTGTGGATGTGGTGCAAATTTTCAGTTAAAATAAAATGTAAAGATGTCCCCCTCAAAAGCAATAATAATAAGACATAACTACTGTTCTGCAAGGCAGCATCTTACCTGACAATGCTGATCTCAAATCTCTTCTGTTATCTTTTCTGTTTTAGTGACAGAATTAGAACTGGCTATAACAGAATATTGAAGAGTTAGGCTTCAAAGCTGAAAAGTGCTGAGCAACTCTGAGTTACCTTCAGCTCATACAGAACCTATATCAGCATGAGAGATTCACTTCTTGGACCTCATTAATCTCTTTATAATAAACTAAGGGCTGCACTAGCTGGTATCAGTAGACTGCAGCCTACAAGGTAGCTTTCTGGCATAATGCAGCCAATAAGAGTCAACTCTAATGAAAACATCTGCTTTAGCACAATTTCCTGCTCTCTTGTGCCACCTGGTGGAAATTGCTGAAAACCCTGATCTAAAGGAGATTATACAGCTAATTTAAGATACTGCAACTTTTAACTCAACAATAGCATGCACTGTGCCCCAGGAACACTGTTTTTATCTATTTTTTCTTATTCAATAGGCTGCTTTGTCTTCTAAAAGGAGCAAAGATAACAGACAGTGTGGTAACCCTACCAAGAAAGCCAGAGCAGAATTTTTTCAGAAAATACAACAGGATGACAAATACAATGAAACCTACACTAAAGACTGTTTCTAGTACCAACCCCAAAGGCCAGTTATAGTAACTAGCCATTTAAAGTACCCACTAGGTCTCCATTATAATTTTTTGACCTTTCAGTGAAAGAATAACCTGTACAAAGCAAGTGATTTTTGCTGGACACCTAGGTGACTGTTTAAAGCAGTTTCACTGTATAATCTCACCACTCCATTGTCAAAAATACAATATTCATCTTTGTCTTTCATGAAAATTGATCTACAGCACATCTTCGGGGGCGAGGGGATTCACCCAACTTGATGAGATGAAGTTAATAGGCACACAAATTAATATAGGTGAAGTTTCTTGTAAGGAAGCCAGAAAGCACCATTAGAGAGAGAATAATTTGGCATAACTAAAAGCAAATAGGAAATGTAAGGAACAACATAAAGTTCCTTATTTTTAAGATTCAGCATATATCACATACGGCTGTAAATACAAAATATTTCTTCTCTCCTTTTTTTAGCATGATTTAGAATTCAGTATACACATTCCTTTCCTTATTTTTGCAATAATATCTTATTTTTTCTTAGAACTATAGAAATGTAGGGCTGGAAGGGACCTCAAGAGGTCATCAAACCCCTTGCACTGTTGCAGGACAAAGTAAACTTAGACCATCCCTGACAAGTGTTAATTTAACCTGTTCCTAAAAACCTTCCACAACCTCCTTTGGAAGCCAATTCCAGTGCTTACTGTCCTTATAGTTAGAAAAGTTTTTCTTAATATCTAACCTAAGTCTCCCTTGCTGCAGGTTAAGCCTATTTCTTCTTATACTGCCTTCAGTGGACACAGAGAACAATTGATCCCAGTCCTCTTTATAGCAGCCCTTAACATATCAGAATACTGTTATCAGCTCCCCCCAAAATCTTCTTTTCTCAAGACTAAGGTTTTTTAAGCTTTCCTCACAGGTCAGGTTTTCTAAACTTTTTATCATTTTTGTTGCTCTCCTCTGGATGCTCTCTAGTTTCTCCACAACTTTTCTAAAGTGTGGCACCCAGAACTGGACACAGTACTCCAGCTGAGGCTTCACCGGTGCCAAACAGAGCAGGACAATTACCTCCTGGGTCTTACGAATGGCACTCTTGTTAATAAACCTGAGACGGGGTGCATCGGACCTTTGTGGCCCCCTGCTGGAGACTTTGTGGTCTTTCTACACCCCACCAAGAAAAGGAGCCATGAAGGTGAGTCCTCCAGACCTTCTTAAAGACGCAGCACAGAAGCAGCCAGTCACAGCTCAGCAGGCTCAGATAAAAGGAGCTGCAGGGCCTTCGGAGGTCAGTTCCTGGCTGTGACCATCGCTCTGGCCAATGGTGGTTGACAATTAGCCAGAAGTTATTGTTGGCTGACCTTACATAGTTGGGATTGCTGAGAGAGAAGAACTTGAGAACTTTAACCCTACGGTAAAGGGTGAAGATAAGGGGGCCAGATGGGAAGAGACCCAGGGAAGCAGAAACAACAATGAATTGAAATGAGCGGTATGTGGCTGCTGTGAATAGGGTCCCTGAGTTGGAACCAGAGTGGGCAGGCCTTGGTTCCGCCATGAACAAAATGGCCTAAGCCCCAAGAAGGGGACAAGATTTGTTTGGAAGCCTGAGCAAAAGGCTAAAATTAAATGGCCTAGAGACAGGGCTGAAGACCGTAGTGAGGGCATGCAAACAGTTTTGTTGGACTTTTGCTATCTCTAAAGAGATTAATTTTGATTGTGTGAGCAGGCGGTGGCTAGCACATCCCTACGGCCCGCCGCGTCCCACAGCTCCGCGTCCCACAGCTCCAGCAACAGCAAACTGTGGCCACTGGGGGCTGCAGGAGGCTGTGCCAGCGACGGTCAACATCAGCAAAATGTCTCACAGCCTGCAATCAGATTATCCTGATTACGTGGCCCACAGGCTGCAGGTTGCCCACCAGTTGTCGAGACCCTCTCTCCACCTTTGTAGCTATGGGTGTATGCTGAGGACAGACTTTGCACTCATCTGAGCATAGGAACTGAAACTGTGACACAGCCTATGGGTGGTGCAAGGGGGAAAGAGACTCTTTGCATGTTATCCCTTCTGTAAGGTCCTGTCACAATCTATCCCTTAAGAAATTTCAAGGAGCTCCCTAAACTGCCAGTCCTCTGAGAGCACCTGCAGTAGATCCACACCATGTGAGGCTGTGCTTATGAGGCACAACTGAGCTCATCATAATTAAAACCAATTATGCCATCTCCAGCAGGTCTAACTCATGGCATTCTACAGACTCTCTTATTACCTACAGTACACAAGTATTTAAAGTGACTCATTACATGAAAGATTTTGATGACAAAATGTTTTAAGCATGATCAGCAAAAATATACCCTTCAGACCCCTCAAAAATGTGATCAGATGTGCCTACTTGCAACATATTGTAACAGAATAACCGTGTTGGCTGGGTGAGTTTCTTGGCTCAAACACAAATAGACCCTAACAGGTGTGGCTCCTTATCATAGCTTCCTACTCAGATTTGAACCTTAGTGTTCAGAAAATGAGAAGCTAGCATGAAACCTCCAAGTTTAATTACCAGCTTGGATCTGATATCGCTGCCACCAGCCAAAAATTCCAGTGTTTTGGCTCACTCTGGTCTCCCCAAAACCTTCCCTGGGATCACCAAGACCAGAGGCTGAGTCTCCACACCAAAGGGAAAACAACCTCCTCCCCTTCTCTCTCTTTATCTCATCCCCAGCTCCCCTCCCTGGGTTACTTAAACTCCTTAAATGCAAAACAGAGAGGCAATTTACCTCCCCCTCTTCTTCCCTGAGGCTGCAACAGATCACCCTCCATAAACTAGCACAAAGAGAATTTCCCTTCCCTCATTCCTTAGCCTACCCAGAGAAAACTCAAACAGGTCTTAAAAAAGAAACTTTATATAAAAGAAAGAAAACACATAAGCATGATCTCTGCATCAAGGGACAATACACAGGGCTATTGCTTATAGAAATATATGAATAAACAGCCTTATTCAAAAAGAATACAATTTAACATTCCAGCAACTACACACATGTAAATACAAAAGCAATATAAAGACCTATATTGTCTTATACCTGTACTTACAACTGGGAAACAGAAGATTAGAAGCTTGAAGATAGAAAGATCCCTCTCATAGCTGAGAGACAGACAAAAGACACAGACACAAACATTCCCTCCCTGAGCTTTGAAAAATCCGGTTTCCTGATTGGTCCTCTGGTCAGGTGTTTTTACAGGTAAAAGAAACATTAACCCTTAGCTATCTGTTTATGACACTCCTCCCACCTGAGAAGAGTCCCTATCAGAGGAAGTCTTTCTGAGCAGTTCAGAGGTGTGGCTGTTCTCCCTGCCAGTGGGAAATAGGAAAGATGTAATAAGGCAATAAAGGCAGAAGGGAGGGCAAGCATCCTCCGGTAGTAAACAGATACGTTTCTTTTGCTTACTGAACTTGTACTTGTATCATTATCTCAGGGATTGTGCCCACATGTGCTAGACCAGCAGTAAAGTAAACTATGACGTCATATAATAAATTGAATTCCATATAGTTATCCAATTTTGGCCTGCTAGTAGTTGACTCCACTACCTCAATTGAACACTGATTCCACCCATTTACCATACTCTCTGCACAACACTCCCTCATCAGATTCCCATATATACACCAATTTAGCTTCATTTAACGAATGACCTCATGATGGAGCAAATAACCTAGAGGTATTTGAAATTCCAGTAAGTTACACCATATCTGTCCCTGAGACCTATTCTGAGCAGAATTATTTTCAGTTAACATGCAAGCCTGCCACTGCTGCCAAATTAGGCATGTGTGAAGCAGAAGTCAAATAAAATGTGGGAGCATCCTCAAAATGTGACACCCATCGGTATAATTAGAAATAGAAAGCTAATAAAATGTTATTTTGAAACATGGAAAATAACTAAAAACCTTTTTAAAACCTTCAGCTGCAAATGCTTATGAAACAAAAAATGGGGAAAAACCCTATCATTTTAAACCACTGGAAAACCCATGGAACTCTTTGCCAGAGGATATTGTGAAGGCCAAGATTAAAACAGCATTCAAAATAAGTGATTTGCCCAAACCACACATTAAGATAGGATTAAAGCCTTCCAGATCCTGGACTCTTTCCTCCAGACCATACTGCCTGCTGTGGAATTATTTTGCAATATTTGCCCACCTATATTTGCTACAAATTTCTTTTTAATTTCACTATTTAACATTGCTATTGGTAATACATAACAACTGGCCTGTGTGGGATGAAACAAGGATTCAATGACCAAAAAAATCAAAAAATAGTAGTAGCAACGCTTCTAGTAAGGAAGATGATGAGAAAAGACATTCCTCCGTGTTTCCAAAAGTCTCTTGCTTAAAAAAATAATAATAATTAATGAAATACCAGTGTGTATGTGTGACAAGACATGGTACAATTTAAACTGCAGCCAGATATTTTACAGCTAGGAGACCATTTTTCCTTCTACAAAGGCTGATAAAATACAAGTGCCATTTAGGTATAGGATTTACAGTTACTTTAGCATATGCCCTGAAAACACACTTATCAACAGGGGATAGTAGTTCATGGAGAAAACAAGCTAGTGCTGCGAAGTTCAATTACTTTCCTAAAATATCAATAATGTAGCTGGAAGAAAGCAAAAACAACAGGCCATTTCCTATATTGGATGTACTCTCAAAACGTCTATAAAGGCTTGCTTCCAGCTGCAAGAAAGTAATAACTGTAAATGTTACTCTGTGGGAAGATGTAGTGATAGAGCCCCTGTGTTTGAGATTTTACTAAAGCCCTGCCACACAGCACTAACTTCCATGTTTCTTGCATCTTCATTTTTATGACTATTCCTGTTATTCTTGGTGGGGCGGGGGTTGGTCTGTGAACTCAGGACCTCCCTCCTGGTAAGGCTCTCCATCTTGTCAAGTAACTCCTGACACACAGCTGTAGTTTCTTCACCCCAAGCTCCACTGAAGTACATCTTAAATCCATGATATCTGATGCTCTCTATAACACTTTCTAAGGTTCTGGCTGATCCTCTCAGAGAAAGATTAAGAGTCAGAGAAAGTAATGTAATTGTATTCTTTAAGGAACTCAACCCTACTTGCAAATGAAAGAAGAAATGAAGAAGCATTCTGATTGTTATTTAATTAACAAAGACACATTCTAGCACAGTGATCGGCAACCTTTGGCACAGCCAGCCAGGGTAAGCCCCATGTCAGGCTGGGCCAGTTTGTTAACCTGTTGTGTCCGCAGGTTCGACCGATCACAGCTCCCACTGGCCACAGTTTGCCGTTCCAGGCCAATGGGGGCTATGGGAAGCGGTGTGGGCCGAGGGATGTGCTGGCTGCCACTTCCTGCCACCCCCATTGGCCTGGAGTGGCAAACTGCGGCCAGCGGGAGCTGCAATCAGCTGAACCTGTGGACACGGCAGGTAAACAAACCGGCCCAGCCCTCCAGGGGTTTACCCTGGTGGGCCGCATGCCAAAGGTTGCTGATCCCTGTTTCAGCACACGTGGGACAAATGTAAATTTTTTTGTTCAATGAGGCATCAACCACCTCTGGCTGGTGACTGCAACAGGTATGTGAGGAAGGTGGGGAAAAGTTGGGTGGTTGCAGTCATATGCCAAAACTGATAAAACCTGCGCTTCACATAGGATGATCTTTAGGAAAATTAGCTTGTGATGAATCCCCCTCTTTAGATGAACAGGGGTTACTGATCCCACTTCAGGAAGAAATACTCTCAGAACAAATAGAAGAGATGAAATTATTCGATTTTTTTAAGAACATAAGAACAGCCATCTAGCCCGGTATCCTGTCTTCTGACAGTGGCCAATGCCAGGTGCTTCGGAAGAAATTAATAGAACAGGTAATTATCAAGTGATCCATCTCCTGTCACCCATTCCCAGCTTCTGGCAAACAGAGGCTAGGGACACCATCCCTGCCCATATTAGCTTATAGTCATTGATGGACCTATCCTCCATGAACCTATCTAGTTCTTTTTTTAACCCTGTTATAGTCTTGACATTCACAACATCCTCTGGAAAGGAGTTCCACAGGTTAACTATGAGTTGTGTGACTAAATACTTCCTTTTGTTTGTTTCAAACCTGCTGCCTATTAATTTGGTGGCCCCTATTTCTTGCGTTATGAGAAGGAGTAAATAACACTTCCTTATTTACTTTCTCCACACTACTCATGATTGTATAAACCTCTATCATATCACCCCTTAGTTGTCTCTTTTCCAAGATAAAAAATCCCAGTCTTATTAATCTCCCCTCAGATGGAGCTGTTCCATACCCCAATCATTTTTGTTGCCCTTTTCTAAAACTTTTCCAAGTCCAATATATCTTTTTTGAGATGGGGCGACCATATTTGCATGCAGTATTCAAGATGTGGGCGTACCATGGATTTATATAAGGGCAAGAAGATATTCTCCATCTTATTATCTATCCCTTGCTTGATGATTCTCAACATTTTGTTACCTTTTTTGACTGCCACTACACACTGAGTGGATGTTTTCAGAGAACTATCCACAATGACTCCAAGATCTCTTTCTTGAGTGATTACAGCTAATTTAGACCCCCATCATTTTAGAGTATGAACTTTTCATTCAGCTCTAGTCCCACAGCTGTGTACTGCGGCTGATGTACTGCAGGATCATCTACTGCCACCAAGGGACTCATGGTGGGTTAGAACTTCCCCAGACCTAGGTGGCTGCAGAACACGTGACTGACAATATGGACTCCTGGACTTGCAGCTGATAGACAGCAAGCCGCAGAGGGAGGAAGCACAGTGCAAGCGGTGGGGCTAGCTAGCACCACAGAGGCAGAGCATAGGACTGTCTACACATACTCCCTGCAGCTTCCATCATCTCTTCTGCAGTGTATGGACTGCAGGCCTCAGAAGGACAAGGCTCAAAGCAGGAACACAGTCATTTGTGGGGCTATTTCAGATCACATATTTTCATATATCTGTATCACATAATCTCTGCTCCTGTTTTTCCAGAGCTCACAAGTAGCACAAAAGATTAACTAATACTAGTTTAAGTTTGGGGTTGCCCTCTATTGTGGCTGCACTTTCTATTCCATTTGCTCAATTCAATTTCCACTTGCTGAGCCAGGTGTCAGGTAGGAGGAGAAAAAAGTTCTGCACCTGGGGGATTGATTTTCAGAGCCAGAAGGGTTGGGTGCATGTGTAGTGGAGAGGGGCATAGTATTCTGAGTCTGGGCGGTCAGGTGGGAGAGTTCTATGGTGAGCAGGATGGTTTTGAGCTGTGGGGAAAGTCTGGTAGCAAAAGAGCAGCCTCAGCCTAAGTTGGTAGGTGTTGATGGGGCAGGTTTCAGAGTAAGTATGGTTTGGGCTGAGGAGCTAAGGAACCCTGGTGGATTTTTGAACTGGGATGGGGATGGATTTGCCTGGCAGAATTACGTGCAAAGGAAATTGAGTTAACTGGTGAAAGCATTTTTAGGGGATGGGGAAGGAGTTTTTCTGAGCTGGTCAGGATTGGATTAGCAGGAGCTAGGGGATTTAGGGAGCTTCTGAACTAGAAAGACATAGGTGTGTTGACAGCATTGAAAAGAATGGAGTCAACTCAGTGGGGTGGAGGGGAGAATTAGAGGGAGATGATAGGTAAGAACTACACAGAAAGGGAGAGGTCAGATTGAGCAGAGAACTGTGAAAAGGTGTCAGAGTGATAAATACCATTTTTCTCCCATGCTGCTCTTTTATTGTAAAGTATTGCAATTTTTCATACTGGCGGGGAGAGTAGGGGATGAATGAGGGTGTTCCTTTCTTTCCTCCCCTACTTCCCCACCAAATTCCTTTATCCATCACCAACACACTTCCCTGTGACTAGCCCCAACCGCAATGTCCCAGTTTGGAAATGTCACCCACCTGCAGGGAAGGAATACAGAGAAATTACAACCTGCAGTCCCACCAATTATTTTGGCCCCTGCCACTGCGGAAAGAGAAAACCAGCAGTTAGTGCCCCTGTGAGGAAAGTGGTTGTGAGGATTAACTAGTTGCCTGTGCAGTGCATTGAACGTGTAGGCTAAATTTTAAAAAACAGCAGGCAAATGTTAGGCTCCTAAATCCATAATAAGGCACTTCAGTAATTGGCCTGGTTTTTCAATCAGTCAGAGAACCCAGTAGTTCCCAATGGGTGCTCAGCACTTTTGAAAATTAGGTCACTTATTTATGATTCTAACTTTAGGAGCTCCTATTTGTTTTTTAAATTCTTGGCCATGAAACACAACCAAAATGCTATGTTTATTATTTGTTGAAATTTTTTCATTAACTAGCTTCGGTTATGTTAGCATCCCTTTTATGTTTGCTTTCTTTGAAATGTTTACAGATTTTGCTAATTGTTTATGGAAAACAATTTTCAAAGTTATGACCCCAAATTTCTGTGGCAACCCTATTTGAAATTTGCACATGTACAAGAAATAATTGAATCCTCCTCCAATGATAGCGCAGAACAATCCCATGTGACCTATCTGACCAATCACAACCAAGTTCAATTTCAAATATTCATGATCAGTAGAACAAAATATCTGAAAAAATATTGTGAAATAAATTCAAAAAAATGTAAGAGTTCATGACCCACTCAGGGATTTTCTGTGAGCAAATAATCAGGCTGGGAAGCAGTGCCTTTGAAGATTTGGGGGTCAGGGTGAATAATCAGCTGAACATGAGTTTCCAAGGCAACACTGTGTCCAAAAGGGCTATTGTGATCCTGGGATGTGTAAACAGGAGAATCTGAAATAAGAGCATAGAGTTTATTTTATCTCTGTATTTAGCACTGGTGAGACTGCTGCCGGAATACTGTGTCCAGGTCTGGTGTCCATAATTTAAGAAGCATGTTGATAAATTGGAGAGGGTTCAGAGAAGATTATAGGATTAGAAAACATGCCTTATAACAATAGACTCAAGGAGCTCAATCTGTTTAGCTTAACTGATCAGTCTATACGTACCTACATGGGGAACACATTTAATAATGGGTTCTTCAGTCTAGCATTGAAAAGTGTAACATGATCCAATGGCTGGTAGTTGAAGCTAGACACATTGAGACTGGAAATAAGACATATATTTTTACCAGTGAGGGCAATTAATCATTGGAATACTTTAAAATTTTTCAGAGTCACTGCTTCCCAGGAGAGAGTCCCCTGTCCTGTAAGTACAGCCTACATTCTTTCTTTGTTCCTTCATGTATATATTTCCATTTGGCTGTATTAAAACACACGTTTGCTTGCACCCAGCTTACCACTCGATCCAGATCATGCTGTATCAATGACCTGTTCTCTTAATGATTTACCACTCCCCAAATTTTGTGTCTTCTGCAAATGTTATCAGTGGTGGTTTTGTGTGAATATGTGTTGAGGGGATCTTCCTTGTGGGTTTGGAGCTACTGTGTGCTCCTGGAGCTGTGCGTGTTTTAGCAAGAAAACTGTTTACAGTGGACTTGATTTTTGACTAGTGGGCTGCTGGCACCCTTGCATAATCCTGGAGGACGAGATCTTCTAGGGTTGAAACCACCTTTCTGAGTTGGCACTGTAGTATGCCGCCAGAGGCATGGAAACACCTCCACCACATCTTAAAGATGTTGAAGGCTTTCTGTATCACCTACCAGGTGGAGGCCTGGGCAAGGTTGTACTTCCCCTATGACTGGATTAATGGATTCACGATGGCGGTGAGGATCCATGTTCTAAGGGAATATCCTTTGTCTCCTGTGGGGATAACACATGCAGCAGGGGTTTCGATGCCTGGCCCCATGGTATTATTGGCCATGGTGAGTTCTGAGTGGGCTGTGGTAGCCTGGGTGGCACTTGTGTTGGACAGGGGCAAGAGAGTGTGGTGATGGGCATGAGGGAGAGGGGCTTTGCTTCTCTCTTACCTAACAGCCAGCCATGGGGAAAACTCTCCATCAGCAAACACCTCTCACAGGCAACCATGCATATGTATTGTGGCATGACCCCAGGTTCTTCACCACAACAGCTGGCACTGCACATTGCCATCAAATTCATTGCATAATGTGTGTCACTTTATGTAGGCAGTGGATCATGCCTTGGTCTCCTATTGGCTGTGCAGGTACCATCGAGCACTCCCAGGATGCATGGGAAGGCTGCAGCCCATTGGATCACCAGTGTATTTTCCCTCTGTGGGGGCTGGGTCAGTGGGGAAATCGATGTAGTTGTGCATGTAGCTGATAATGGCCTCCAGGAGGAAAGAGACTGGCTGATATCAGAAGGCTGTGTGGTAACCCATGAAAGGATCTGGATGCTAGTGTAGGCAGGGTAGTGTTGATAGCAGCAGATACTCCCTCACTCCTATGTGTGGTTTTGGAGCTGCTACCCCTCCCACTACTCTCTCCTACCCAAAGGTGACCCCCTCCCGTCCCAACCATCCAAATTCCCAGAATACCCTTCCCACTTCCCTGCCCTGGCTATCTGTGATTCCCCTTCCTTGCCCCATCTAGCTACTCCAGGTTCTCCCTGATCTCTAATCTGTGCCCCTCCAAACGCCCCACTAGCTACCCTTCTCCTGTGCTAACTCAATGTCCACCTTTGATCAACTCTCCTACCACCTATACCTAGCACTATCTAAGTGCTGTGCTTCCCAATAAATCTCACTTCTCTCTTTCTGTGGCTCATGCGCCCCCTATGCTCCCCTGTGATTCATACAAGTGTTTTCATGTGTGAGGTTTGGAGCCCTGCACCTATCAACGTTCCACATTCTGTCCCCAAGGCTGCATGGGCTGGTGGATGCAGCCTCTGAATATGCCTACTGGATCGGGCCCCAATGTAAGAGAGGAGTTCCTCTGCCTATATTCCCTCAGTTCATGAATCACTCTATGGCTTAAGCTGATGCATCCTGATGACTAGAGTGGGGCAGCAGTTCACGTGCCCCAGCGTCTAGAACAAGGATTGGCAATCTCTGTCAGGTGGCTTGCCAGGGTAAGCACCCTGGCAGGCCAGGCCAGTTTGCTTGCCTGCTGCGTTTGCAGGTTCAGTGGACCGCAGCTCCCTCTGGCTGCGGTTCACTGTCCCAGGCCAATGGGGGCGGCAGGAAGCGGCGTGGGTGAGGAATGCGCTGGCTGCTGCTTCCCGCCACCCCCATTGGCCTGGGGCGGCAAACCTCAACCAGTGGGAGCCGCTGTCAGCCAAACCTGCCAGTGCAGCAGGTAAACAAACTGGCCCAGCCTGCCAGGGTGCTTACCCTGGCGAGCTCCATGCCAGAGGTTGCCGACCCCTGATCTAGAACATGGCAGCCTAGGGAATTTTTAAAGTGGAACGTTAGGCACCAAGTGAGTTTAGGCTCCTTCAGGATTAGGCAGCAGCTCAGTGCGGGTTTTGTGGATTGCAGCAGTGCTGTGCATGGGTACTGGAGTACTTAACTCTGGAGTTTAGACCCCTAAACTGCTTCATGGATCCCACCCACCCTAACTCACTGTCTGTATGCACTTGAAAGATTATTTTAATTGTCTTAATCCCTGGCTCACCTGTTTGTCAAATGGGAATAGTTATAGTTACCTTCTTCACAGAGGTGTGTGGAATCTGATATTTGTAAACTGTTTTGAGATCCTTCAGTGACAAATTCTGAGGGCCAAATTCAGGGGTCTATATTCAGTTTTCATTCCTCAGTCATTACTCACTGATTTATATGTGAGTTTGAGTCACAGCTAAGAAGGAGCCTCAGGATTGGGCACTACACAAGCATTGTCAGGGGACCAAAGCCTGTGATTCTCTCTCAGCAACCCTCCCATAGTCTTCAGTAGCGACACTACCTGAGGACAGACCAAGGTTACAATCCTACAGAACACTTACCTATGTGCCTAATTTTACCTCTACGAGTAATCTGATTGACAAAGAGATTACTCATGTAAGTAAAGTAAGGCAGAAATATAAGTATTTGTTGAGGACTGCAGGATTTGGCTTATTATATCACATCAGTGAAAAGGGAAGGCAGTACATAGTAATAGTGAATATGTTTCTTTCCTTGGAAGAACCAATACCATCAACCTTTTTTAAAAAAATAAACAGAATAGGTTCAAAATAGATTAAGTTAAGGAGCAGAAGAAGCAAATACTGTCTCGTATGTGAGTAGTAAGAAAAGAAAAAAAGAGTAGAAATTTTGGTTCTCTCAATGCAGGATTTGAGCTGGCAAACCTTTGTCCAATAACTTGTTCAGCTGCTGCTTTTTCCTTCACTTTGAGCCTGAGACTATCCTGTGCCAATTCTTCAGAAAAGCATGTTTTAGTAACCAGAGGACAGGATAGGAATACAAGACAAGCAGCTGGGAACAGTATATGATGTGACAAGGCCCTGCTGGTAGCGAGGCGGCAATACACCTTAAGCAATGTACATAATGTTTTTTGGTCTGTTTTATCAGGCAGTAACTGCCATCTAGTAGCAAATGAATAAATAGCACACTTGGTAAGACCTTCGAAAACTGGAACTGATCAAATATAAATAGAAGACCAGAAATGTCAGATAAAGAGTCCTTGTCAAGGGCCATCTGACACCTTTCATGATAACAGAATAATATCTTTCTGAGCTGTCAATCAAGATCTTTTATATAGAATGAAATGGGAAAACAGATGTTTATGTTACCATCCTAACTCATCAAGGCAAACCGAGAATCTCAGGTTATTTCACTTAGCTGGCAAAAATGGGCATATTGTATATGGTAAGGAAATAAATAATTTAATTACCACTCAGTGAGCGGTTTGTTGACCAGAGTGCTTCAGAAAGCACCATTTGTGCTCTTATCTCCCTGCAACATCAGATTTAATTGCCAGTTACTTTTCCCCTTCAAGGTGACTTGAAAACCCTTGAGGCTAAACCCTGATGTCATGTCAGTGAGAATCAGGAGCAAATCTAGAGACATCATTGGAGGTGCACTAGAGCAAAACTGGTAGAAGGAAGCTCAGAATCAGGCCCTTAGTTTCATGATCATTTATGAGTTAACTTGCACACGCAGATCTTGGAATCAATTCCTGCTGCATTTCCAACATTCAGAAAACTAGGGCTCTGAGGTCCCTGAGAGATACTCCAAACAGGCAGTTCAGAAGCAGCCTCCCAGCTTGGCTCCATGTGCTACCAGGATGGGCTCTGGAGGCCCATTTTTAGGCTTTGGTTTCCTTGATATCATCTCCAAAGATTTCTTGATAGAGCTACTCCCTTTTGATCCCATTTCTACAAATGGAAGTTGTTGTTCTGGAACTGACACCAAGGAGGAAAAAATGAAAAAAAAAACCCTCATATCTTTAAATATCACTTTTGGGAATACAAACGATAATATACATTCATCATAATTGTAATTATTGCATTGTGTAGCTACGAGGCTGCTAAGGTTGTTTAGGGGACCTGCCTTCACATTTCCATACTTAACACGTTTGGATTCCTTTACATTTGAATTTCCTGGATTTATAATGCTTGTTTTGAAGTTAATTAAAACACTCCAGAATGTATT
The DNA here is from genome assembly GCF_003597395.2 of Chelonoidis abingdonii. Classification (NCBI taxonomy): domain Eukaryota; kingdom Metazoa; phylum Chordata; order Testudines; family Testudinidae; genus Chelonoidis; species Chelonoidis abingdonii. Next base: position 224,340,365 of record NC_133769.1, read on the forward strand.
ATTTTACTCTAAAATACTGATATGTACTTTTAATTTTAACTCAGTCTTACAGTAGTTTTTGTCTGGGAATGTAACGAGAGGCCAGAGTTCGTAAGTTAATGTGAACATGCACCTTGTTTCTCAAAGCACATATACAGAGTTGACTTGGTTTCCCAAATTGCAGGCTTATAAATTTTAGGGAATATGCTACAATATCTTCCTTTTAACATAATTTTGAAGAGGTGACGTGCTAACTGGCAGAGACCTACAGACACACATGAGATGGTAGACAACCCAAATGCTATAAAGAACATAACTTTTATTCTATTCTCTGAGTGAAGGCACGATCCAATCCACAAAGGTACTTACGCATTGCAATGCCCAACTCTTAGGTGACCTGCGGCTTAGTGGAATCCTCAGACCCAAGTTAGTCATCCAGGCTCCCCATGCCTTGTATGGGGACAGTTAGGTGCCCAGGGAAGAGATCCTCAGAAACCAGCAGTAAAATACGGAGGAAAGGAGTGTGTTTAGGCCAAATTCTCAAAGGTATTTAGGTACCTAAATCCCATTGCTCTGGGCCCCTCCGCACTTGAAATTCTCAGCCCTAAACTGAGAGTCCAAAACCTAAGTTCCATGGAGTTAGGCACTTAAACCAGGCCAACTGTGTCAGTGGCCAGAAAAGAAAGAAAAATAAAGAGAAAGAGAGACACACATGGACCAGAATACCTACTAGCCTGGTGGTTAGGACACTACACTGGGATGTGAGAGACCTGTTGGAATAATTGGGTGTACAAATTTGTTTTTAAAGGAGGCAACATACTTAAGTAAGAATGCCATCAGGGCTAAAGTTTTTCTCCAAGTAAACAAGCTTAAACACTTATGCAAAAAAATTTCATGGCTTGTGTAAATGTACAGCTTTAACTGTGTAAGCAGCCACAGAGAGAAAAAGGTTTTGTCATTGTTACCCATTCTGAGCATACAGCCAAAGAAGCAATACAAGCTGGTTTGTTCTTACAAACATATAACAGCTGCAGCTAAGTTCAGCTACAAATGAAGTGAGTTGTGAATTCTTAAGCTTTGTTATCATCTGAGCAGTTTAACTGTAATTTTTTGCAATACTTAAAGGTTTGTAAATCCCAATATGGAGATAAAAATTTGCAACCTTACATTATAACCAACTACTTTCCCCCCGCCTCCCACCTTTTATGCTTAAACCAAAATAAGGTTTTCTTTGTAATTGCGGTTTTAATGAACACGTGTCTGATCCTAGGCAGAACTAGTTCATAAAAAGAGGGATTATGTTGTAATAACTGGGCCTTCAAATTTACTCTAATTGTGAGCTCAACTGTAGAAGTTCATTAAATGTCACAATAGCCTATAATAACAAATGCTGATGGGTGGAAAGTATGAAAGGGAGACAAAGACTAAATGAGGCTAAACAAAAAAATCTAATTGAAGGACTGTGTTAAGATCATGCTTGGTAAACAGAAGTTGTAAACCAGGAAATTAATTAACCAAAATTGGTGTGTTGGATATTAGGCCTAGTTGGTGGACAAAGTCAGGGGATGGGCTATTCCACCCTCGCATTCACTTTTTTGGGTCCTTAAGAATGAGACTTTTGTGGGGGGAGAGAAATATGAAAAGATAGATGGAAGCTACTGGCCTGAGCATCACCATCCTGGCTTCCACACTCACCCTTTCTTGGGACCTGGGCCTTTCCCACCTGATCCTGAGAGATGTCCTGACCAGGCCAGAGGTGAGATTGCAATGTCATCTGGATCCCTCCACACACTCCAGCTGAATCCCAAACAAACATCACCTGAGATAAAACAGTTTTGGACTTTAACAGCAGCAGCCTCAGCTTATCTCAACTAACTTTGCTTTTATCCAAACGGACAGTTATTATCCTCTTTAATATCTTCTACAAGATGGTCAGACAGGGTTTTTTCCATCTAAAACTCTCCCCTGAAGTGAAAAGGAACAAAAAACATTGTTAAAATGAAAGCCTGGCATAATACTTCATATTTCAAATGCTTTAATTGCTGTTCCTTCTTTTCTGTATCTTTAATAAAAGGTTGAAAGGACTTCTGATGGTGTAAAAGCAGCAAAGAGTCCTGTGGCACCTTATAGACTAACAGACATATTGGAGCATGAGCTTTCGTGCACGTGCATCCGACGAAGTGGGTATTCTCCCATGAAAGCTCATGCTCCAGTATGTCTGTTAGTCTATAAGGTGCCACAGGACTCTTTGCTGCTTTTACAGATCCAGACTAACATGGCTACCCCTCTGATTCTGACGGTGTGTTTGCCATAGTAGTAAGCAGGCTGAGGTCTTTGTATGCCAAGCCCTAGAGCTTGTTTAATGGTGGACAGTAGCTAAGTTATGTTAACACCTTTATCCTATTTAGACCATCTGAATTAATATATCATTCGAGTACCTGCTCTTCCTGATTTGGACTTGAGCCCACATCTCAGGTGAGTGCCATAACCACTAAGAGCAACACATTCCCAACCTGGGCATCAGCTCCCCTTTGTGAAAGATATCAATCTTAAGCACGCTGTCAGCACACCTACAGCATGGGGTCCTCCTGAGATAGGCAGGGTAACACCTAGTTGATGAATCCTGCTTTGGAGCCACTGGGGCTACAGCTAAAGTGCGTTTTGTGAATGCTGAACCTTAGATGCCTTGAAGACGCCTTAGGGATCTAAGGGGTCAGGCATCTGATCAGTGGTTTCAAGAATGACAGTGTCCAAATGGTGGACTGAGACATCTATCTTTTTGGATCTGGCCCTGTGTCCATTTACTGATATTTTTAGACCATTCCTGAGTGACTAATCTCATGTTGTTTCCTGTCAGCATGATTCAGCCTGTCCACAGAAGTGTAGTCGTGACTTCACTTTTGAATGTTCAAGAAAAGTTGAATAGAACAAGGTCAAATAGTCTAGTGCACCTATAAGTACATTAATTGATAACTGAACATACAGGAATGTTACAAAGCAAATATTACTTTGGAAAGATGGTAATCTCCCATTTCCACAGACATACACTTCCCATGTCTAGCCTCCAGGTGTCATGACATGTTGGAGCGTAAGCCTGTCACTAAACATTGCCTTTCTGGTACCATGGACAAAGGTAATTTGGGGTGAAATTCCACATATGTTTTTTGCTTTTGTGGTTGTGGGGGGGGTTCTGTGTTTGTTTTTTGTTTTATCTTTTTTTAATGGCAACTGTATTAAACTGATCAGCTATTTAGAATGTTAGAACAAGTTCCATGAGAAATGGATTTCTGGACAGAGTAAAGGTAAGTGGCCATAGGAGAATGTTAATTGTATTTTATCACATAGTTACTAATGCCAAATATGGTATGTATATATCATAAAATAGAGAGAATATTTTTTAAGTTTCTCAAAACAAACTTAGCATAATGAATGACATTTTGGTAGCGTTGGTCCTATACAATTTTCATAGTTTAAGGAAATATGCAGAATCATCTGATTCTATTAAATAATGGTGCTGATAAATAGTATTCTTTTTCTAAAATTGTCTTGCTGATATCCCAGTGTTTGAAATAGTGTCTGTGCCTTGTTCAATTATTACATGTCTACTAGATTTCTGGAACCTTCAGAATCAATCTACTTGCTTGACAAAAAAAAAAGTTTTGTTTTCCTGACACTACGTTTAAAAGAGCAATGAGGTTCTAGCTAATGTTTATTTTTTTGCCCGTGTGGTATTGCTAGGAAGATATTAAATTTGGCAAAACTATTATCTTGCAGTTTTGGCTTCCCTTATGGTAGGGTTATTTTTTATGCTACTTCTGAGCTGAAGAAGATGTCTGCCATGCCATTAATAACAAATAAAGCACTGGCATATACTGAGCAATAAAAAAAAAAAACATTCATCCATCTGTCAAAGGCTACCACCGGCATCCTGTCAACCAAAGTTAGTTTAGAATGTATATTCTTGGAGACTCCCACTATGGCTATAATTCTTAAGGCACTGATGTAAAAGTAAGCACCACCTTCAATAAAGCTGCACACATTTATACTTGCAATGGATCTGGCCTAAAGTTTCACAGATGTAAGTTATGGAGCAACTTGAAAAAATTGAGTATAATCACCAAAACTAGGCAGTATTCGAGGGGTTTGTGAAGGGAAATAAATTAGGAGATATTGACTATGAAATGCATTACATATCCTTTAAAACAGCAATTGTTTCTGAGCATTAGAAAATGTCTATTGTGGTGCCTAGTTTAAAATAAAAGAATCAAGGGAGAGCTCAAGAAATACAAATCAGTCACCTTCATCTCAGTAGGCATCAATTCTTCAGAAGTAACCATCTGCTTTCCTATTTCCCTTACCTCCACCTCAAACAAGCTTTTATATCTTTTGTTCTTTTTTGAGGAGGGGATGGGTTGAATTGCAGACTTCAAAAGCACGTTAGGAAATGATTGAAATGAAAAAGAAATTGGCAACATTTTACACTGAAATTTCAGGGCAATTTTTCCAAAGTTTTACAGCAAAATTTCCATGACTTTGTATGCAGACATCTAGCATAGCTCTGCTGACTTGTTTTTAACAAGGGCTTTTTCCCCAACTGATTTTTCTAAACAAAAGTTTCTATTAAACAACATAAATGTATAAGAATCCTCTTCAATTAAGTTGTACATAGTGCGTTTATTGGTCTTGCGTCTTCATTTATTGGTATGTGGCTTTCTGTGATTGGCTAAAGGGGTTCATTGTCTTTCTTGGATTATTTGACAGTGGTGAAGGGAAAAACATAGAAAGTTACTTTTCTTCCAACACTAAAGAAGGAACTTTATTAAAATAAGGACAACAGGATTACCTTTACATCTAGTAAGGACTTGTCTACACAATGTCAGCAAAGTGTGCCTTAGTGACTATTAAGATATAGCTACAAGAATGTTATGGTGATGATGCTTGAAAATAGAAAAATATGCATTCAGCTAATTATGTTACAAATGTTAAAGCTAATCAAAGCAATTTTAGAAATGGACAGGAAGAGTTGTGAAGGTTTTTGCTTCAGTCTCCCAAGGACAAGCAAATATCAAACAGATAAATCACAGACACTTTTAAGAAGAAACCTTATTGTGAAAGGAATGCAGGGTTGTGTTATCAGACCAATAAATCTAGAGGTAAAGTGGGCCTGTACCAGCCTCCACCCCTTTTCAAAGAAAGAGAATTCTAAAATTATCCCTATTTAAATTGATATATTTTGTAAACACAGTAAAATCTTCATTCTTTATACTTGGAGAACATTTATGGTGGGAAATGTTTTACAGAAGATATTGGTTATTTCCAACTCAAATTTCCACTTAACGTGAAAATTTTTGTTATTTTCTCAAATGCTTACAAAGGCATAAGCATCTTTTAATATGTATTTGCAAATATTTTGTATCTAAATGCAAGCCTCCATATAATAATTGCCTAATATCATTGTTGTCTAAATAACAAGATGTTTTATGTACAAATATAGTAAAATCATTTGATGCTAAATTAATAATGTAAAAAGCCATTTAAGAATACAATATTTGTATTCATGGAGAATTAATTACTGGCAGTCCTGAAACAATTCTCAATCTACTCAGGAAGACAAGAAAAATCTTTCCAAAAAGTCTACAGAGGATCAACCAACTTAAGCTAAAGACTTTCTATAAGTTAATTAATTTTGGAAGACTATTTTGAGAACTAAAAACAACTCTTATACAAAAAACAGGAATGTTTGGACATTTGGAAAACAGAATTTCATTTCCTAGCATACTCCAATTAAATTGAAAGAATATATCAGATAAGAAAATAAGAAGCGTATAAAAGCCACAGAAATTAACACCCCACACCCTGCTACTCTGCTTAGACAGCAAGCACTCCACAACTCTTCTTGTCCATTTCTAAAAGCAAGCTGCTACAAATTGATAAGAAAAATAGATTTAAAGGAAACCAACAGAAGGAAACCTCCCCAAGATTTCAACATGGATTGATGAGAGAAAGTTAACTAAAGCACTGTTGAGGGATTAGATCTAAAACTCTTATAATGATTTTGTTGGAATATTGAAAAGCTGTTATAAACCTAAAAGTCTAACCATTTCTCCTGTTAATTACTAAATGGTAGGCCATCTATTCCTGGGGAGGAGAGAAGAGCTAAACATTAGTAAATAGAGAAATAGTGGGATTTAATTGGATTTAAGATTCTCGATATTGGGTCATTGGCCTTTCTCAGTTCCTTAAAATGGCTTCTTCAAAGTCACTGATTTGAATATTTTCTTTTGGTTTTATAGGATGTAGTTATGATTGCTTACTTTGCCCAGTATAAGCTGGTTATTAATAACCAATAGGGCCACTTGCCCCAAAACAAAGTTTTTTGCCCATCTAGAAACATTCTTAGTTATCCAAAGGTATACTAAAAAATGGATTCACAATAATTTTGGGAAACAATGTGCTTCGATCTTGACTTACCAAGATGAAAGAACCCTCCTCTTCTCCCCCCACCCCCAACCCCGAGGTGTTCACTCTCAAGTGTCTAATCTCTGCTAAAAGCTCTCCATAGAGAGACATGTAGAGGAGATTGTGTTGGAAGTTACCATTTTATCATTTGTGTTCTGTCATTTCTGTGTAATGTTTTCTTTACAGTTTAAAACTACCCCTTGCAATCCCACAGCTCAAACATGTTGCATTCCAATTACCCTATGCAAACCCTGCTGGCACACTCTAAAATGTGCCATGTTTGCATTAACATAGTCCTGTTTGAAACTGTAGAGCTTCAGCCTAAAATAATCACTAATCTCATCCTACCTGGCTTCTTGTACAGATGTATAGAAACAGTACCCATCATCATAATGAACCACCTATCCCAGCAGACCAGGGTCCCAACATATGTTCATACATAAATACAACAGAAAAAGATTATAAACCACAAAGGAATGAAAAAGTCACACAAAGAATCTCAGGTGGGAGATGCAGAAGCCGAAAGGCCACCTGCCACTTGTAAACTCCTATAGAGTTCTATAAGCAATGCAGGAGATATCAAGAGAGGAGCCTGATAGAAACGGTTCAAAGATGCCTCAGGAGATACGGATAAGGAAAGACGTTCAAGACAATGAAGCAGAGTTGTACAGAATACAGCAGATGTAGTCAAAGGAAGACACAGCAACACAACTGACCATTAAATTTCAGGTGATAAAAGAAGTTTTAGAGGACAGTAGTTATGGTTCACACATTTTGTTCAAGTGAACAGAAATAAAGTGGAAGAAGCCAGGTTAAAGCTCTTTGGAGCAAGGACTGTCTCTTTGTTTTGTGTTTGTAAAGCACCTAACACAATGGAGTCCTGACCCAGGACTGGGAATGCCAGGTGCTACCATCATACAAACAATGGTTAATAATATCTAGTCTGGACACTAGCCAAAAAGGGCTCCACTCATGTAAGAGAGCTCCTAGTTAGACAGAATGTTAGTGTCAATGAGATCACAATTAAGCTTTTCACCTATTGACAAAAGTTAGTGCTTAATGTAGAGTTAGGCTAACCTAACTTGATAATCATCTGCTAAGATTTATGTAGTGAACATGGGATGCTGACTAAGTAAATAGAGAAAGATGGGCCACCAGTTAAAGTGAAGGATCCAGGTTGTACAGTTCACCACTGTACAGTGCTAAAATATCATTCATAGTCAAACTTAAATATGAAAGAAAAACATTTCCAAGAGAGTTTGGGAAAATGACTCCTACCTCATACTCTATGATGGGTCTTCATTTCCATTCACACTGTCTAGGGAAGAGACAAGTGAAAGGCCATTCACTGCTTCCATAGGGAAAAGAGATTCAAACTGCCAAAATAGCTGCCCAGTTTATGGTTGACATGACGTTTGATAAGATTCAGAGTTCTTCAGAAGGGATACAATGACATATATAGTTTCAACCTGAATTTGTTTTCAAGATCCTCCTGTAGCAAAGACAGACAATAGTCCAAATACATCTCATTTCAGGGCTTCAACTTTGTGATTCCTTCTTTAGAAAATATTTGTGAAATATGAGAAAAGCAAACAATTTTATGAGCTCCTTCATAAGCCAGTGAGTGAACTTTTCAAAAGCACCTAGGTCACTTAGGAGCCTATGTCCCAATGAGATAGATCCCAATGAAATTTAGGATCCTAAGTTGCTTAAGCATTTTTGAAAATGGGGCATAGGCTCCTAAGTCATTTTGGGTGGAGATTTTCAAAAGCACCCAAGGGACATAGGAACTCAAGACAATAAGATTTGTGCTTTTAAATCGCTTGGGTGCTTTTGAATATTTCTTCCTTAATGCTCATTTCTGTGGCTTAGCAGTGACATCCAGTGGCCAACAAGGCTGATCCTGTGTTAGGTCCCAATCCTGTAAAAATTTAAGAGCATGCTTAATTTTACACATTGTGAGTAGTTCCATTGGCTTCACACATGTAAGTTTTGGCAACTCAGTATTTGAATAACCCAAGAAATGATTCAGGTTCACCCCTCTTCTTGGTATTAGGAATCATCTGTTTTTGTCCATTTTAATGCCTTCTTTTCTCACAGTTCATCATGCAGAGAATATCTATCTTCTCCAAGGCTACTGACTATGCTCCTCTATTATCACCACCACCACCTATTTTTTGTATTACCATCACCCCTAGCCGCGCTAGTCATGGGCCAGCATCCCAATGAGCTAATTGCTGGGCAAACATGGATTAAAAAAAGATATTCCCTGCCTGAAATAGCTTGCAATCTAAAGTTAAGACACAAAAGATGGGTACAGATGGACAGAGGAGTATGAGGAAAAAATACTGATCAGCAGAATAGGCAGTGGTCTCAGCACACTAGCAGCCTAACAGTTGTCAGGTGTTTCATAATCGTTACAGAAAAGAGGAGGTTTAAGGAATGTTTTGAAAAAGAATGATGAGTTAGTTTTGCAGATGTTTATGGGGAAGCTTCTCTCAAGCACAAGGAGCAGCATGGAAGAAAGTCCAAAGTTTGAAAGTTTAAATGGGAGCTGCAAGCTGGCGTCATGGGAGAGGTAGGAGTTGATATCTCAATAGCAAATGAGTGATGGTAGGTAGGGTAGTGGTAGGCCACAAAGAACCTTAAAAGCGAATACAAGTAGCTTATGTCCGATGAGAAGAGGGAGCCAGTGAAGGGATGCAAACAGAAGTGTGATGTGGGCAAAGTGATGGGCTAGGAAGATTATCTTTACAGCTGCATTCTGAGTGTGAGCTAATGAGATCCTGGATGAGAGATTTAGCAGTGTGAGTGGACAGGAAAGGCCATGTTTTAGAGATATTATGCAGAAGGAATCTCCAAGATTTAGACATAGTCTGACTATGAGGACCTAGAAAGCTCTGAATCAAAGACAACACCCAGCTTACAGGCTTGAGTGACAGGCAGGATGGTGACGTTGGTCCACAGTGATTGAGAAAGGAGGTAGTGGGAGAATTTGGGAAGAAAATTAAGAGGTGATGTCAGATAGACAGTCTGGGATTTTGGTTTGGACAGCAAGAAACAGATCTAGAGTAGAAAGAAAGAAGTGTAAGTCATCGGCACAGAGATGGTAGTTGAATTTATTTGCATTTGAGATAAGGTATAGGAGAGAGAAGGGGACCAAAGACAAAGCCCTGAGGAACCCTTATAGATGATCCTCTGATGAACATGCTAAAGGAGCCATTAGAGATGTAGAAGAAGAACCAGTGGACAGAGTCAGAGAAACCAAGGAAAGAGAAGATTTCAAGAAGCAAAGCATGGTTGACTGTCCAAGATGGCTGACTGGTCAAAGAAGATGAGAGAGGAGGATTGGGTCTGAGATTTAGGCTAGGAAGAGTTCATTACAGACTTTGGAAAGCAAGGTTTCAGTGGAGTGCAATGGACATGTCAGGTTAGAGAGAGTCTGGAATGTAATTGGAGGAGAGGAACTCCAGACAGTGACTATAAACAGCACATTCAATGAGCTTAGGGATGAAAGAGAGAAGGGGTAGTAGTTGGAGAGGCAAGCGGGCTTACGGTTGAGGGGTGAGAGCATGCTTGTATAATGATGGGAAAGAGCCAGAATAGTAAGAGAGAATAAGGAGAAAAGGAAAGGAAAGGATGAGAGTGGATATGAGGAAGATCAGGAAATGGGATAGGATGGGTCACTGGGTCAAGTGGAAGGATTAAAAGAGGAGAGCACATGAGAAGCTTCTGCATTTGTGACAGTGGAGAAGGAGGAGAGAGTTGTAGGAGGGGAAGGCCTTGTCATATTTGTCAATTGTCTCTTGGAAGAAGTTGGTGTGATTCTGTGTGGAGAGAGAGAGAAGCAGAAGGAAGGGAGGGAATGAGGAGTGAGCCAAAGGTAACAAAAGGGTGGCTGGGATTGCAGGCATGGCAATCAATTAAACTGGAGAAGTAGAGTTGCTTAGCTATGAAGATGGCAGAAGAGAAGGAGAAGACAATGAATTTGTAATAGAGGAAGTCAACCTGGTCACAGGATTTCCACCAGACCTGCTCTGCAGCATAAAAGCAGGAGTGGAGGAAGTAGATGTAGGGTTTGACCCAGGGCTGGGGACTGATAGGGTGGTCCTTATGATGAGACAGAGGCAAAAGAGTCAAGAGTGGAGGAGATTGAAGCATGGAGGAAAATCAACTAGATCAATGGAAGAAAGGGAAAAGATGGCAGGAAACTGAGAGATGAGAGCAGACAAGTCAGCAACACTGATGGACTGGAAGTCTTGGAAAGCCTAGCAGATTGTGAAGGAGTGGGCTGAGGGGCAATGCTGAAGGAGACCAGGGGAAGGTCCAAAAATGGAAACTCAGCAATGGAGACATCAGAGAGAGAATAGTCCTTGATGAAGACCAAGTCAAGTGAATGACCTTTTGGTGAATAGGCAAGTCGAATGAGGGATGCAGGTCAAATGAAGAGGGGAGGGTGAGTAAATGTGCAACTAAGAGATCAGATGCATCTATGACCCAAGAATCCCTCAATGCCAACAATCGTTCTTAAACAATAACGCCCGACAGGCCTGACAAACTCACTACACCCACCACGTGGCTTTCAGAGTACTCCTCCAAAAGGATCAAGTAAGGTATCTAATAAAAGCTAAAATCATACTGATCCTCATAATCATCGTAAGAAACATGTACAGATGATATTTAAGGTGGTGTGTGTAGGTTCTGAAAATAAGAATTAGAGACTGTATCCCAGGCAGGGTTGACAGACAGAGGAAGTTGATTCTCTTGTCTCACTGTCAGCTACATACATTAAGCACTGGAAGCCAAATCTACATACAGAGTAAACAGGAAGATATGAAGTCACCGGAGACTAAACCGAAGGGAGAAAAATGAAGGAGAAATTTTGTTATTCATTCACTGAGAGAACCCCTTGAAGTGCAGGAGTGTTTAAGCACACTTGGATCCTTGTTTGACGGAAAACCAGCTAGTTCTACAAAAGACTGAATCCTTGGGGGGGAATTTCCTTTATTAAATAGAAAGGTAACCATTTGTAAGTGTAGATCCAGGTTTGCATTTTATATTTGTCTTATATGTAACCATTTCTGTTTCCATTGTCCTTATTCACTCGCTCTTAGATCTTAGCCTTTGATAATAAACTTGTGATTGTTTTCACTATAAATATACCTCAGTGCTGTAATGTTGTATTGCAACTGGCATTCAGTTGAACCAAACAAGCTGATATGGGCACTGTTCCTTTTGGAACAGTTTACCTGATAGTTTCTGTGGGTGTGTAATGACAGAGGCTAGGGTGCACCTATTGTTAACCTGCAAAGTAAGGGCTGGCAAAGACCAGAGAAGAATGTTTGGTTGACTAACAGACTGGTGGTGGCAGGAAGCCGATACCCAGTTAAGCACAAGCAAGTCCCTTTCTCACTAAGGTAGTGGAGTAACAAGGTGACTCAGTTTACCCATCAGTAAAATGAGTACATTAGTAATTGCTTCTCTCACAAGAGGGAAATGATGTTTGAAAAATGCTTTGAGATCTTCAGATGAAATGCTGCTGCTGAAAGTGTGCTCCAATATATTGATTCCATTTTCAAACTCTCTTTAAATCATTTAGCTTTATAACACTCTGAAGTCATGGCTCTCTTTAGTAACTATAAAACGAGATCAAGCTATATAAGTAAAATGAGGATATAAAAACTACTTGCTACTCAGACTCCTTAGATAAATGCACTCACACAAAATATACTCTGAACCTTGACCTTTACTGTCATCATATAACATTTCCTTGTCTTTCTTTTTAAAATGTGATACTATTATCTACCATCATTCAAATGCATCTTAACTTCATATGACACATTCAAGAGGTTGTGATATAGCTGGTATAATCATCATTAGTATTTAATGCACTTCAAAGCAGATCCACATTAACCATTCAGCAAAGAGAGAGTCGTAGCATGTTTCAAGGTTTGGCAGTGATTCACAGTTAGATGTTGTTGCAACATCACTTAGAACAGGGGTTCTCAAACTGGGGGTCAGGACCCCTCAGGGGGTCACGAGATTATTACATGGGGGGTCGTGAGCTGTCAGCCTCCACTCCAAACCCCGCTTTGCCTCCAGCATTTATAATGGTGTTAAATATATATTAAAAAGAGTTTTTAATGTATGGGGAGGGTGTTGCACTCAGAGGCTCGGTATGTGAAAGAGGTCACCACTACAAAAATCTGAAAACCCCTGACTTAAAAGATCAATCATTTCACACTGTAGTCACACATAGCATTCCAAAAGATTACCACCACCAACACACCTCTCCCACCTCTTCCTCAGTGGGAATTTCTTGATCATTATAAGAGAGTCACATTGAAATACCACAGGGAAGTAAAGTAAGGGCAAAGGTATGACTTAGAGTGTGTAGTAGATTCATGTTTTAGGCAGAAGTCTGCATTAAGGATCCCCCAAAATCTACACTCCTTACCAGAAATTTCTTCAGTGCATGTTTTCTCTTTCTTCTTCTTACCCTTCTAGTAAGAACTTTAATGTAGGTGTATTTATTAGAAATGATACTGTGCATTTACATAGACCTGTGAATTTAAAGCATTTTATTGTTCACTAATGAAGCCAAATGATCACTCTCTGATCTAATGAGGTACTATTATAACCACACCATAAGATAAGGAGACTGAAGCACAGAAAGGTTAAACCAATAATATTTCTGATTTATCTGTATTTGGACACACCCAGGGCTGATTTTCAGAGGTGCTGAGGACTTGCAACTCTACTTTAAGTCAACAGGAGTTACAGTTGCTCTGCATATTTGAGACTCAGGCACTAGGTGTCTCAAGCTGGCCACCAAAAATAGATACCCAGGATTAATGAATATTTTTGAGTATGTTGACCTAAGTTACTTGCTCTAGGTCACACAGGAAGTCAGTGGCAGAGCCAACTCTAGAACAACCTGGCGCCCAAAGTCCTGCTCCAACTATTAGACTATTAGATCTTTCTGAATTACTATTAATTCCTCTTCCTGGTAATAGAATGGTCTCCTGTTGCCATCCTGGAGAGAGGACACAAGCATTACTACTGTGAGTAGTATTACTTTTTAGTTCATGAACTGGAAGAGCTGCTAACTATGGATTTGTGGCTCCTCAATTCCAAGTGCTAGCAGATCAAGATTTTTCACACATTGTATATATTAAAAACACCACACAAACCAGGAACTAGTGCTATAAGCCTAACGTAGGGTGGAGGAAACTGCTATGATACAAATGAAGCTTTCACAAATAAATAAAACCTGTCTATTGTCAGTGTATTTCTGCACCATTTTTATTTTTCCTTTTGTAGTGTAAATTCGTTCAGTAAAAGAAAGCTGTTCACTCCATTTCCTTTTCTAGTGCAGATCACCATTTTTAGGGATGCTAAACTGTGACAGTCAGGATCTTGCCCCCAGATACAAATTTAACTTCCTATATCAATCTTAGGCAATGTAAATATTATGTTCTACATCTTATAGTATGATAATTAGTCCAGAATCCAGGATAGTCTAAGTGCACAGCACATAGCCATTGTGTAAGGAAGCACCAAAATCAGTCAGAAGCACATCAGAATTTGAGAGCCACCTGGCAGTCACTCTCCCAACAACAAACATGTTTGGAAATGGGGAGAACCTTTTTTACCAAATGTAAGCCAAAAACTCCTGCAAATCATGAAGCAGGGACAGAAATCAAGATACTATCTTGAACACTAGAAGAAATATTTATGTTGTATTAAAAATTAAACATGACTGGCTAACAAACATATTCTACTGTTGTCCAAAGGCTCCAAGCACAACTTTCCACAATAGGGGACTAAACTGGTAAAACTTTTTGATCAGGAAATAAAGTACATCAGGAAGAAGAGTGTGAAGAAACAGGAACACACCTTTCTCTGGCTAGGAAGATATATATCCTTTCCAAGTCATGACAGACTTCCAAAAACAGGTTAGAACTCTAACCTGCCAAAGCTAAGAGAATACATGTCATCCAAGAGAGGAACTTTGTTCTCCTGAGCTGTAGGTAATATACCTATGTTCAGCAGCACACTGTTAGTTCTTCATCTCATTTAGTTGTCCTTCAATGCTCCAGCCCAACTGCTTTTGAGATTTATGCAGTTGGGCTTGACTGTGACTGCCCTACCACAAGTTGCGTTTCTTAATTTTTAGAAATTCATATTTCTAACTTGAAGAGACTTTCTTCTTTTAATTAACTTCCCTCTTCTAGTATCTTTCTCTCTTGTCATGAGAAAGTTTAAGATGGCCATGGAAAGAATTCTGGATGCTGCACAAAGAAACATTCCTTAGCACTGGTTTCTGAAGCACTTGCTTGGAAAGTATAGATCCCTAAATGCTCATGATTTCAGTAGAAGGAGCTGACCTCTACTGCGCTGGGAAAATGTATGGCTAAAACTGCCTGGTAGGAATCTAAAAAATAATAATAAAAATAAAAAAAAAAATTCAAGTGCACAGGATTTGCTAGGCTGATAATATAACTGGTTGCACCAATTTACATGACCAAATACATAGATTTTCATCACTTGTTTCATGCTTGTTACAGCATTTTAGAACATAGCTTTTTTTTTTCTTGGCACAGTTCCATGTCCAAAGGAACTACTAGTCAGTATACGTGACCGGCTGCCATCTACTGATCATCTACGTGGCAGTGCCTGGGATTTCTTTCAATAAAGCTTGAGAACAATTAATAAGCCATTGTAGAGTACCTCTAGAGGAGAGGTAGCTTAGTGTTAGAAGGCTCAAATAATTTGCATACATTGTGTTACTGTTTCTAAATGCTTCCAAATTCTCTATCAAAAGTTCCAACCTGGTGCACATTGTGCCTTTCCCAGTGTTTAGGATTTAAGCAGCAGCCTCTCTTTCCCATTTGAGTATGGAAGAAGTGAAGCAGTCTGTTTTCAAGAGCATCATGCTGATGCTAGCTGAGCTTGACAAATGACTTTATAGATTTTTTGCTCATGCCAAATCCTGGCCCTTTCTATAAAACAAAAGAAAGTAAACTAGCAGCACAACTTCCCACTGAGGAGTCCTCCCATGTCTCCAAATGAATCTTTTTCATGGGTTTGTTTGCCAAGGCTTTAAAATAACAAAATCATTTCTTTATAGCAAAGTTGCCTCCCTGGAATAATAGGGATAGGCATGATTTCTGATACAGCAGTAGCTCCTCTACATGGCATCAACACCTTGCAGAAACTGAAGGCTGCTTATTCCAGAAGTTTCCATTAGACAGGCAAGCATTGCTGTAAGAAACAAATTTGTTTTGTGGTGCCATTTTGTTGTCTTGAGCCAATGACTATGCTAAACGTGATAAATAGCAGGGTAAGTCTTTCCCCTAAAGATTTGGGCAAACAGGCCTCTTGGGGTTGGTTGGTATATATCAACCAGCAGCTGTTTTATAAAGAGCAGTGGGCCACCATCATGTTAGGTACTGTATTTGTCTCAAACAAAAGTTCTTCGCCCAACTTTCAGTGCCATAGAGGGTGCTTATCTACCCTTTTGAGAGCTCTCAATAGACAGGTGGTGACTTGTCTTGAGTGAAAGCTGCACCTTGAAATGTTGTGACTGACCCATTAGTGGTGGTGGTGGGCCTCAGCAACCAAAAGCTAGTGACTTATTTCTATTTTAATAGTATTCTGTATCACAGACTTTGTAAGGCTATTGGACCAAATTTTGTTCTCATTACACCCATATAAATTAGGTGTAACTCCACTGACTTCATATAAATGATTCCTATTAGAGCTAATCAGTTAGCAGAATTTCCATTCTGCTGCAAATTCTGACATTTCAGGGAGAATTAGAACAAAGACAACATTTTAAATATTTCTACCAATCAAAAATTCTGTGATTTGGGACCATCAAAACATTTCCTTGTTAATATCGAATCATTTCATTTCATTGGTGTTGGAACATTTCATTTTGGTAAGGTACAAATGTGTCATTTTGGTAATGTTGATTCATTTTGGTATTACTTGTATGTTACAGTAAAACATTAAATATAGCATGCACCATATACTGTGAACATATAAAGACTATTTGATATGAAAAATATTTTACAATATAAAAAAGTCAAAACAAAATGAATCAAAATGGTAACCAAAATGAAATGTTTCAACGCTACCTGAATGAAATGAGAAAGTCAGATTGATTTGTTTCAGCTTTTTTCAAACTTCATCAAAATTGACATGTTCTCACAAATGTTTCAATTTCAATGAAACTGCATATATTGATGGACAACTATTCCACTGAAATTTTTTTGACCCGCTCTGATCCCAATGAAATGTGACTGATAGCAGAATTTATCCATTGGGGTGAAAATAATGGGTCTGATTCTTTAGTCCACTGAAGTCAATAAAGTGACAGAGGATTAATAATAAAACAACAGAGTGGAGAATCAGGTCAAAAGGCCCAAAACCCACGGACTTTACCTCACAGTTTCACAGTCAGTATGACTAAGGGGATACAGAGAGACTTTTCAATTACTAAAGTGGAAAGAATCTAAGAAAATGACTACACAGTTGGCCAGAACATTTGATCCCTCAAAGTCAAAATTATTAAGGTCACCCAGGCTGTGTGAAGAAGCTTGGCTCACTTGTTCCCGAAACAAGAAAAACTATGTATTTATTACTGCTAGTCCATAACCTTTGGCAAGGGTTGATTTCTCCTAAACTAACATATACCATATGAATGTTTGAAATATGGATTACTTCAATATCTGCCATTACATATTACACATCACCTTAGCAATAGACTAAAGTCATTCTCCTTGTTGCATTTACAGTGCAGCTTAGGGAGCAGAAACTGAATCTCTCCATTCATGTGGAACTAATGGAATGATTCATATTTGTACAATTATCTTGTTTCTCTTCCTTTATTCTACTCCTCAAACAGTTCATTTTAATTTTAGTGTCTTAACAACATACCTGAATAAAAAGTTTTTCTTAGAATCAGCAGCATGTGTTGGCTTCTGTGGTGAAGAATAATATAAATCCCTCTGTTCATAGCAGAAGACTTGAATGAAGTTCCACCTTCAGTAACACCCACCCAACTAGATTGATTTCAGTGAAATTATCTGGATATAACTGGAAGCAGTTTTCACCTGTAGAAACTGAAGGTCAAATATGAGCCTGTGGAAATGGGGGAACATCTATGATGTAATTGCACCCTAGTGCCTCCAGGGTAGCAATGACTCTAGCTACACTTTAAAATAAGCAGAATCACCTACATAGCCCCTAGCACTACACTGCCAGCACTTGCTCACCCTCATCTGCAGCCAAGATATGTCTGTCTCTGTCATGGGTGCACTGGAGGAGGAAAGGAACTCTCCACATTCTCACCTATGCCACTCCTAGGAGTAACAATAATTAGATTCTCTGTCCCAATGTAGAGGCTATTCTAACTTGTGCAAGCTGATAGTGGTCACCAAGGGATAGCCAGTGCTGCATGCTCTGGCCACACCTCCTCTCCTGTGTCAACATAGCTGGTTCCCTCTGTGACGGGACCAGGGTAGAGTAGAGACTGGTCCACCGGGGCTCCTCACCCTCCAGAGGTGGCAGGAGGTCCCGCCACTTTGTGTCGGGGTGGCATACGAGGGTGAGGAAGTGAAGGATGTGGAGCACAAGCATGTAGAGATGTTCCCTTGGCACGGTTTGGAAGTGGACCAGCTGCAGATCGTGCAGCCGGCTTGCGGAGAAGGGGCAAGGGGGCTGGACGGGTCCATGGGGCAGAGACCCGACAAAAGTGTCCGAAGGGCTCGGGGTGGAGCGTGGGCAGGGTGTGCCCCCTCGCAGGACCCGGTCGAGGTAAGCCCGAGTAGCGGGTGGCAAAGCGGCCTCCACCTCCTGTAGTATGCACCGGGGACGCGGCTGGGAGTCAGAGGTTTCTGGGCTGCCCGCAAAGATTCCCAGCCATGGCTGGGACTTAAAGGGCTCAGGGCTCCCTGTGGCTTCGGGCACCCCAGAGCCCTTTGAATCCTGGCCTGTGGCCACTGATTGGCCTCTCCCCGGACCCTTGCCCCAACTGGCCCCCAGGACCCACATTCCCTATCTAAGCACTGCTGGTCCTTGTCCTCTGATACCCCTCTCCCGGGACCTCTGCCCCTAACTGCCCCCAGGACCTCACCCCCTATCTAAATGCCGCTGCTCCTTGTTCCCTGTTCTAAGTTTAATACACTAAAGAAATTGGTTATTAGTAGCAAATTCTCACCCTAAATGTTGTTTTAGGAAGTTTGCAGAGATTTTTGAGGGATTTGCTTGCAGCTTAAAACTTCAGCTGCTCCCGTCACAAGCTAGAAAACTCTCTAGCCTGGGTTGCCCTTCTCCCCCAGTCATTTCTTTGTTTCTTAGGTGTTTACCATAGTCATCTTGGGCAGGGAGTCAGTGAAGAATGAACCATGATTACGCCATTCCCCTGCCTTAAGTAGCTTTAGCATATGTCAGGAACCCTTTGTCTTCCAGTTTGATTCCCATGCCCAGTCAGTGGAAAAAGACCAGTATTATGGTGGAGTCCAGTACCAGGTGACTTGGTCACATGTCTCTGTAGGGGCACAGCAGCCATGAGACAAAAGCTGTTTGTAACATCCTCAGGAAGGCTTCCCAGGAAGACACTCTGGTGGGAGATTAGCATCTTCAAAGTCCTATTGTTTTCCCTAATGGCCCTTCCCAGCCAGCCATCTAGACTGATTACATTCCGTCTAGTGGGCATTCCCCTAGGGTAAACACATTTGTAATAGATGCATAGACAATATTGTAACTTCAGATACAAAAATGATATATGCATACAAGTAGGATAATTATATTCAGTAAATCATAACCTTTCCAATGATACCTCACATGCCTTATCTTGCACAAAATACATCATAATTATGCCACCATACTCATTTCATAATAATATTACTATGAAGAAGAGGAGATGTAATGCCACACCCTCCCCGCAGCCTCTATCACTGTGCCTACTGGAGACTCACCTATACTGCGGGAATCCCCAGCAGGGGATTTACAAGTAGCACTCCCTTTGCACACCTGCGCAGCACAAAAGGAGCAAAACACACTAGAGAATCTGTCCCGGGAATTGGTTGTAGGCCCTTTGCCTTTCTAAAGCAAGGCATTTGGCCCTCAGGATGAAAAGGTTGCACACCACCGAGTTAGAATAATCTTAACCATTCCATGAGTATCAATCACCTTTAAGAGTTAGAAAGTAACAGATAATACCTTTCATGCTTCGAGGCATAAGCTGATCACTATAGGGGTATCAGGAAGAAGTAGCATTTTAAAATTGGCTAAGTGCACTAAAAGGCCCTCTTCTGCATCAGTTATTGCACACTAAACAGAACAATGATATGATCCCACGCTGGAAAGTCCTATGTATGATTTGGTGATATCTAAAGCTAAATCACCAGTAATCTGTTTAGCTATTCCATAATGTCTCTGCACTTCTCTTTTGTATACAACCAAAAGTAAATCCTCCACCTCAATAGAAATACCTGTAGTAGTAAGAGCAGGAAACCTCTAAGAAATGAAGAGCAGAATCTGTTTAATGAAACCAAGTAAATCAATTCAAACCAGAAAGAAACCACAGCAAACTAATTCAGATTCCATTTCAGAGTAACTTTGGCTTTTAAGTGACTGATATAAAAACATTAACATTCACACTTTTAAATACTTTGTACATTTGCCTGCTTTAGATAAACGTTGAACAATAAATTATAAACGTTTAGACAACTGTAGAGTTAAAATGAATGTTCCGAATGTAACTTTTCAAATCAGTAAAATCTCTCTAGATAAACTTTCGATAATTATAATGCTGATGATCTAGAATAAAACTGTACTAGAAAAGCTAATTTATTTTAATTAATCTATAAAAAGAAAATCCTTTTTTATAACTGTCAGAAAGAAAAACAGCCATATGAATATAAAAATAAAATTTACTCAAGATCAAAAGGAACAATCACGAACCTAAAAATTAAATGTTTTTTTCAGTGATTATATTTGGAAATGTTTGATCTTCATAAATTCAGTAAACCTCTGAAGCTCTGGCTACAGGAAAAGAAAGGAAGGAAAATGGCAGGGGTGCTGGAACTATTTTTATAGTGGGGGTGCTGAGAGCCATTGAACCAAATTGTAAACCTTGTATATAATGGAAACTATTTAAAGCCAGGGTGTGTGGCAGCACCCCCAGCGCTCCTAGTTCTAGCACCTATGAAAATGGTACCTAACACTCTGAAGATTTAAAAATGAACATTTTGATTTTCCATATTCAAAATGGCTCACCTCTCCTCCTTTAAAGAAACATAAAACTGCTTGAATCGATGTTATTTTGAAAAAAATGCACCAAGCCACACAGCTTACATACCTTAACATTGTTGCCTAGGCTGATGACATTATGTTGATGACAGACTTCTTCAGGTTGCTGTGTGTAAGCTTGAAAGCTTGTCCCTCTGTCACCAACAAAAGTTGGTCCAATAAAAGATATTGCCTCACCCATCTTGTCTCTTATATCCTAGGACTAACATGGCTACAACACTGCACACAAATATGTTAGTATGGCATTGTATCTGCTTACCTTTGTGTATTTCACAAGTTGTAATAAGATAAAATTTAGTTTGTATGGTGCTCTTTTTTGTCCCACCACATCCATGCACATGAAATTACCTAATCATTGCATTCCACCATGTCACTGGAAGAGCATTCACACTCACAAGCAGCTGGCATTATAGGAGAGGCTTCATATTTTGAGGCGCTCTGACGCAGTCTCAGGTATTGGGGCCAGTGACGTAGCCCCACTTGATCATTGCCTCTCTAGACCAGCTGACTCCAGTGCAGAGTCAGTTAAGGCAGTTCCATGTAGTCCAGGGGTGATCTGCACTGAGCAGTAGGTGCTCAACTGGTGGGAGCCAAATGGAACAGGCTTCAGGCTCATTCTCAACTGAACCCTTCTCTGTTTGGATGACAATGTTAGGGTTTAATGGTGGCAAGAAAACAGATGACTCAGCATCAGTGTTTTATCCTGTAACGGATATCTTGGATCTGTGCATTTCTTTGTGCCCTTTATTCTACTAGCAGCTTCCCTGCATACATCAGGAGAAGCAATACCTGTGAGGATGTGCAGCACAGTGCTTAACTAAAATAAAAACATCTGTTCAGACAGAAAGACTACATGGCAATGTAAACTGATCTTCTGCAGGATGTCACTCCCTCATGACAGCGATGCAAATGACTGCCATGGCTTTCTTTTCTTGAAGAGACTTCCTGACCATTAAATGTAAAAAGAAATGAACTTCAGAATTGAGGGAAAACATTCACAAGCCTGTACTGCTGCAAATGGGTTATATTGCAACAGTTGCCTGGAAAACCCATTAAAACCGCTTGTTCTATTAAATGTAACAAGAGAGTTTGCCTACCAGCACTATTTGATACTAGAGGTATAAATTATTCAAGGCCAAATTGATATCTTTGCTCACATTAAGTAATGCCCTACTCCACAAGTGGCCGCATTGACTTCCATTGAGTTTTTTGTGAAATAAAGTGCTATTCAACACAAGTAAGAGTAACAGAATCTGGCCCTCAATTAATATTGTCATAACCCATTGATTAAATTGTTCACTAAAATTTGACTATCTACAGAGCTGGATGAATATTACAAAAATATACCCATCTAATAAATTCAATGAATAGAAACATTAATTGAACAGTATATTAGAAAAATAATATTCAGCCAGCTCCACTTGGCACCCAAGCTAATCTTAAAGGGTCTTTTCTTTTCTTTTTTGATATTTTTTTTAAAGAATTACCTACATTTTTAGTCATTAAATTACTTATGTTACATAGACACTTTTCAAAATTGTACCCAATGAGTCCAAAATACAGTGGCTGTGTCTATATTCCTTATTGACTAGAATGATTGCCTCATATCCCATGGCAGGCCTGCACAACATTCTAAATCCCCCACACACGGCACTCTGCGGGCAGCCCAGACCCCTTTGAACCGGCAGCAGTGGGGAGCCCAGAGCCCTTTAATCTCAGCCATGGCCGCTGATTGCCCCCTCCCCGACCCCTGCTCCAACTGGCCCCCAGGACCCGCACCCCCTATCTAAGCACCGATGGTCCTTGTCCCCTGATACCCCTCTCCCGGGACCCCTGCCCCTAACTGCCCCCCAGGATCCCCCCCATCTAAATGCTGCTGCTCCTTGTCCCCCGATTGCCCCCTCCCGAGACCCCTGTCCCTAACTGCCCCTTGGGACCCCAGCCCCTATCTAAGCCTCCCTTCTCCTTGTCCCCAAATGCCTCCTCCTGAGATCCCCCCCCAACTTCCCCCCAGGACTTCACCCCCTACCTGTCCTCTGATAAATCCCTGGGACTCCCATGCCTATCCAACTGCTGCCTGTCCCATGACTGCCCCCCCGAACCTTCGCCCCATCCAACCCCCCCCTGCTCCCTGTCCCTTGACTGCCCCCTGGAACCTCCTACCCCTTCTCCAACCCCCAGCCCCCTTACCGTACCACTCAGACCAGCGTGTCTGGCTCCGTGCAGCTCCAGACACGTTGCTGCCATGCTCCTCCGCAGAGCCCACAGCTCCCCCACCCCCAGCACCTGCCTTCCAGATTTGAACACCTCAAAATTCAGGAGTGCTCAAGCTGAGTTTGGCCAGCTGTTACTTCATTTCTCCCAAATCAAATATACTGATCCACTGTAACTGGGCTGGGGCAGCAGTGGGGTGGGGGGAGGGCACTGGTGGGGAGGAAAGGGGGAAGCCCAGCGCTGGGGCAGCAGGGGGTGTGGGTGGGTGGCGGGAGAGTCCAGGACTGGGGCAGCAGGGGCGTACAGGGGGGAGCCCAGGGCTGGGACGGGGGGCAGCCAAATTTTGTTTTGCTTGGGGCAGCAAAAAACCTAGAGTCGGCCCTGCCAGGTTCCCTCAGCCACTGGAGCCCCGAGCCCTTTAATTTGCCCCTGAGGGTTCCCAGCCACCTCTTCAGCTGGGAGCCCCTGGTTGATTTATAATAAAGTATCACCTCCCCACCCCCAACCTTCCTTTTTGGTGGGGTGGCTGTTTTGGTGGGGTGGCACTGGGGAAGGAGGGTTTGTTTCTGCAGAGCTTGGCGGCCCTGGGGTGGGGTGTTTCTGCCGGGCCGGGAGGTTTCGACCCTCATCTGTTTTCTTTGGAGTAATGTGGCCCTTGCCGCTTTATGAGTTGTGCAGGCCTGTTCTAAAGATATGTAGATATAACACATTTTTATTACTTTTAAAATCTATTTCAAGAGTAAATGCTGTATTTCTGAAAACATACCATTCAGTGTACATGAATCAAGATGGACCATGGCCACCCTGTGGGTGTTTATTACGGAAATCATGTGTGGACCAGGATAGAGGAGATTTAGTGAAGAAAGGTGTTACTTTGTAGGCTTCTGAGATGATGGATATATTTTTATTATAATTCTGCTTAAGGATATTAGGTATTCTTGTGTGACTTAGCGGATAGCATACTAGACTAGGACTTGGGAGAGCTGAATTCTAGGCCCCACTCTGCCATTAGTCTGCTGGATGACACTGGGCTAATCACTTCCTTTCTCTGTGTCTTAAGTACCACTACGTAAAGTGGGGCTGATGATACTCACTTATCTCCCTTTGTAAAGAACATTGAGATTGCTGGATGAAAAGAACTAGGGGTTATCTAGTTTGTTTTATTCCTATAAACAGGGCAAATAATTATTTTAAAAATAAAAGGAGACTTACTATTCAGACTGAGAATCACAGAAGGCAAAACATGGTAAGCAAAAATGCTTCATTTTCCTTTAAACCAGTGGTTCCCAAACTTGTTCCACCGCTTATGCGGGGAAAGCCCCTGGTGGGCTGGGCTGCTGTGTTTACCCGCTGCGTCCGCAGGTTCGGCCGATCATGGCTCCCAGTGGCCGCGGTTTGCTGCTCCAGGCCAATGGGAGCTGCTGGAAGTGGCGTGGGCCGAGGGACGTTCTGGCCGCTGCTTCCAGCAGCTCCCATTGGCCTGGAGCTGTAAACCATGCCCAGTGGGAGCTGTGATCGGCCAAATCTGTGGACGCAGCAGGTAAACAAGCCAGCCTGGCCCACCAAGGGATTTCCCCGCACAAGCGGCAGAACAAGTTTGGGAACCACTGCTGCAGACTATGAATACAAAACCCAAACCACTCATTTTATCCTCTCAAAATGTTATGTGGCTGAACAACATTGGTAGTAACCCATACATTAGACAATAATCCTTGCTTGATTGCATTCCATCTTCATATTCTTCTTGTTTTAATTTTATATTAGAGAAAGAAGGTGAGTGAGGTAATATCTTTATTGGGCCAACAGAAGCTGGTCCAATATCCTGGGATCAACATAGCTACAACAATACAGCAAACAATGGAAGATGTTTAATTTTATATATTATCCCTATAATTTCTCATTGAAATTTTTGTTTTATTTTCTGAAACCTCTGATTCACTGTCCTAGATCTGCTGCTACTCTGACCCAATATTTTTGCTAAACTTTATGTGAAAATACTGTCTACGTACATCCTGTATAGATCACATTTAGTAGCATTTTGGCTACTCACTAATGGGAAAAATCTTAATTGAGGATCAAAAGCCTGATCCAAAGCCCACTGAAGTCAAGGAAAGGCTTATTGTTGAATCCAATGGGCTTTTGATCAGTCTATAAATCAGAAATTATCCAAGTCTGCTGACATCTGTCCTAGCACACTTATTTTCTTTGTGGAGCATAGATTTGAGTACTCTGGTGTGAGGCTAAGTTAGATCTGTTTCCATTCCTTTCCTCCAATCTGGCTCATTCCCCTTGTCTCCTCCTTTTTTCTGCATGATTGTGTAAGTGTGTGTAAATACGTTATATTATTTATATTGGTAAATAATGTTCCCTCTTTCTCCCAGTCTCTCTCCATCAGCAAGACATTCAAGATGTTTACTGTCCTTCTCTGTTTCTTATCAGACTCTCATAAGCATGACATTTTGCACATAATTGGCTTTTCATGCTCTCATGTGATTTGATGCAAAAAAGCATTGCTGTGAAATTTCATGAAAAAGCAAAATTTCAGGGACACTGAGGCCATGTGTGTACTATGCACTATTGGCAGTGACATGTTGGTAGGGTGACCAGATAGCAAGGGTGAAAAACTGGGATGGGAGTAGGGGATAATAGGTGACTATATAAGACACAGCCCCAAATATTGGGATTGTCCCTATAAAATTGGGACATCTGATCACCTTTCGTGTAGGCTACGCACAGCTTATACACTGCAGTGAAAAGCAGGCTGCATCCACACTTCTAAGAATAGCTACAACATCAGAAAGAGGCTCTGGCAGAGGGGCTGCAGCAGGAAAAGCTGAAGCCTTTCCCTGCTGCCTCCCTGCCACAGCATTTCCTTGCTGGGGAGTCTTACCCTGTGAAGAGGAAAGGCTCCAGCAGTGGGACACTATAGTGCTAAAAACAGCAGTGTAGGCAGGGAGGCACTGCTTGGGTGAGTAGAGAGCATGTAGGGTATATACTCATGTACATATCTGCACACTTCAGGTGTGTCTTTACTTGCCTAAAGCCTGGGCTACTGGGGGTGGGATCAATCTAAGTTATGCAACTTCAGCTATGTGAAGAGTGCTCGGGGATCGATTTATTGTGTTTAGACTAGATGCGATAAATCGACCCCCCCCTGGATCCATCACTGCCCGCCGATCCGGCAGGTTGTGTAGATATACCCTAAGCCAGGGGTCCCCAAAGCGGTGCCTGTGGGCTCCATGGCAGCCGCAGGGCCATCTTAATGCGCCCGCGTCCTGGCCTCCAGGACAGCACCTGCCGAAATGCCACAGTGGCATTTTGACGGGGACGCCTCTCAATGACAACATTTGTCGCCAACAAGTGATGTCGTCGAGAGGCATCGCCCCCGAATTTCGGCAGGGACGCCTCTCAATGACGCCGCTTGCCATCGACAAGTGACCTCATCGAGAGGCGTTGCTCCTGAATTTTGGCGGGGACGCCTCTCGATGACGTTGCTTGTCAACGGCAAGCGACGTCATCGAGAGGCGTTGCCACCGAAATTTGGCGGCATTTCGGTGGGTGCTCCACCTCTGCAGTGGTCCTTCGGCTAGCACCCGCCAGCTGAAAAGGTTGGGGACCACTGCCCTAAGCCATGCCTCCCTGGCTATCCTGCTGTTATATCCAAAGGGTGGGTACTGCTATGTGTGCCAAAAGAAGCAAGCAGTGTAGATGTTCCCTCAAAATGGAGTCATGTTTTGGATGAAACATAACTGCCTGAATTGCCTGATATGACTAGCTAACAATAGCTCTGTTGCAGTAGAATTCAGCAGCTTTCTTAAAACGCAAGCACTTTATTGTGATGTGTCTTCAATGTGTACTGCATACCAGATACATTTTGCCCCAGGTGCCTGTTATGGTTAGTCCTGATGGATAACCTGTTCCTGAGTAAGTCTGAGGACTAAATTTTCAGGTGTTCCTGGGCTGAGCTCAGCGCTCCTTAGGGATCAGAAGCAAAGATGAACTGATCGTCCTTTTCTCCCTCCTGTAGTCCAGGGGTGGTTGGAGGCTGATCTGACTCCTGTCACAAATTAGAGCTGCCTGGCAGACAGCTACGTCAGCTTTTCCTCATCCAGTGATTTCCCCCAAGCCAAGGGAATCCTCAGCTACCTTGGTAGGACAGCTTTAAGGTCACTTTGTGACCTCCCAGAAGTCCAGGAATCAAGCTTTAAAAGCCCATTTTGAGTTACCCAAGTGCAAAGATAATAAATTCGGATACTTAGGTGTAAAAAAAAAAATTGTTTGTATGCTTAGGCATCTTAAACATAAGCACAATGAACATTACGAAAACTTCTGAAAAGTTTGCCTTTAGATGGGGGGAGAACTTGGTAATTTTGAACTGAAAGGATATCATTGTTTGTTTTTCTGTTCCCTCCCCCGCAAATAAGGGATTATAACGGAAGTGTCTTCTTGATCATAACCATAGTGCTGCTAATGTGATACTATAATCATATGCACAATGTTACTGAAGGAATTCATCTTCACAGTAACTCTTACAATAGACTATAAGTACCAAAGGAATAATAATTTGTACCTATTATCTATTATAAAGTATTGTCAAACAGCTAACCTCTTAACTTACTTAGAAACAGCATCTCCTGCTGTTTAGCTTTATGGACAATGGGGTTTTAATCACTGCAGCACTTACAATAGAATATAGGTTCAGGTTGTGACTGGAGATGCTCTAGCACAGGTAAAAAGGCAGTAGATACTCTCTGAACAGCACTTAGACTATATTAGTCATTGCAACCAAGTGAGAGATATATATATTTTGCAAGAACATTATTTCTCTATACTATAAATCCTGTTCATGATTTATCCTTTGGTGCATCATTCCATTTTTTTTTTTGTTGTTTTCAATTTATTTCTTAAATACACCAATTGTAAGTTATTTTCTTGTCACTGAAGATGGAAAAAATTGAGCTAACTGTCACCCATTAGTTCTGAAATAAATGAGGTCGTCCATCAGAAATAATAGTGCCACATTAAATCACTTGAAAGATCCCTTTTGAAATGTGGAGCCAGAAGGGTTAACTGTTTAAACAGAATCACCACCTTTTGGGTTTGGACAACATGAAAAGGAGACCCCCACACTCCTTCATTCATATACAGATAATTTATGATCAAGCTATACCTAAGAAAATTATTGCATAATGTTTATTCCTGTAGCCTCAACTGCAAATAAGCCTCTGTGTTGCCTGGTGGGATGCTGACAGACCAAGTGCCAGCTCATGCCAGTGCCCCTAGGCCTCAGCTGAATACTGACCAATACGTAACTGGAAACCCGCCTAACTCACTTGTGTTTTAGCACTGTTAAAGCAGATGGTAAGTTTATAAGAATGTGTTTAGACTTCATGAAATGTTTGTAGGATGCTGCATGTAGTAATTTCACTTATACTGAAATTACATCTGTACCCCGCGTTATAAGGTTATAATGTATAAACCTCGGTAACTGTGTAACTCATCAACAGCCAGGAGAGAAGCATTACCAAGGGTTAAATACTAGTTTCCTACAGCAGGTGTTAGGTACCGCCCACAAGAAGACCCACTGAAACAAAATGAGCCATTGTGAGACATCAAACGTTGATGTCTCGTCTTTGTGGGTGTGTGTGTGTGGGAGCAACGCATGTGGACTCATCCCAGTTTGAACTCTAGGGAAAGGGAACAAAAATGCCTGAGAAGAAGAAACTGTATTTTATGCTGCTTGAACTCTGAGGTACAAGGATTACTAAGCATATGCAAAAGATTTCCAGTGATTAGCTTGGGTTATTATGGGAACTTCTACCACCTTTTGGAACCAAAGACTGTACCTCGTGTGTGTGTGTGTGTATATTTACCAGCTTTAACCTCTTAAATAACTCATTTCACTTTCTTAGTTAATAATCTTTAGATAATTTATTATAGGATTACTTGCAAGCATTGTCTTTGGTGCGAGATCTAAGGTGCAGTTGACCTGAGGTAAGTGACTGGTCCTTTGGTACTGGGAGTAACCTGAATATTGTGATTCTTTGTGTCAGGGACCATCTATCACAAAGCCAACTTTACCTAGGTGGCAAGATAGATTGGAGTACCCAAGTGGACTATCTGTGACTCCCTGACTGGGCTGTTCTAGTGCTTGAGGAGTTCACACTTGTTGCTTGGTTGGTGAAATTTAAGTATAGAACTCATAACTAGTTTGGGGTTTATGCCCTACGTCTTAACTGTCTGCCCCAAGGTTGGTACACATGCTCTTGAGTCACTCCAGACAGCTTGATACCTGGGATTATAAAGATGTAACTGTGTTAGTTACTGTATGGGAGGTTTTAAAACTGAGGGTTCTGTTAATTTATAAATCCATGTGAATGATGTTATGCCCCTTTTCTGCCTATTGCAGTCCTGGGTATGGCTGGAGGCTGATGTGATCTCTGACATAACATGGAGTAACCTTGGAAACTTGACTTGTGCTGTTTAGATAACGTGCCAAAAATCCCTCCAAACAACATTGGTGGAAGTGGGATTCGCATTTGAAAACATTGCAAAACTAGTGTGAAACATGAATTCATGGAAATCTATTCTTCAATCAAGTTCGCTAAGGGTGGAATTGTGCCCTGTGTAGAGGTTCAGCATTTCAATCCCAGTGAATTATAGGGGAGATTTTGTTCCGACATGAACATTGGTGATCCACTGACAGCTGTAGGAACTGCTGATAGAACATATATATGTGGGGCAGGGATCTCTTAGATAAGGACTCCTGCTGTCTAGCTCCCTTTAAAGGGATATGCACATTCCTAGCTCTTGCTGGTCTTCACATGGCTAAAGTCTAGAGGCAGACTTGGGTTTCCGATAGTGCCTATGTTTCTATGTCAAAAATTCTATTTGCAAGAATGCTAAGCAAAACTACGTGATTCACCCTTTTGTTGTTGTTGTTGGTATTAGGTATATTGCCATAGGACAGGCCTGCACAACTCGTAAAGCGGCGAGGGCCACATTACTCCAAAGAAAACAGATGAGGGTCGAAACCTCCCGGCCCAGCGGAAACACCCTGCCCCAGGGCCGCCAAGCCCTGCAGAAACAAACCCTCCTTCCCCAGCGCCACCCCACCAAAACAGCTGTGGGCCAAAAAGGAAGGTTGGGGGTGGGGAGGTGATACTTTATTATAAATCAACCAGGGGCTCCCAGCTGAAGAGGTGGCTGGGAACCCTCAGGGGC
>NC_133769.1:224370665-224372895 GCF_003597395.2 Chelonoidis abingdonii
CCCCGGAATCAGTGGGGTTCTGAGGTCCTGTAGATCCTCCCCTTAGGCTGGAGGGGGGATCCTTTAGCATTGGGCTTCCGCCTGCCCAGTTCCCAGAAGCCCAATAGGGACTCCCAGCTGCGGCTGGGATTTAAAGGGCTCTGGGCTTCCCACGGCTGCCGGCAGCCCAGAGCCCTCTGACTCCCGGCCGCGGCTGGGATTTAAAGGGCTCAGGGCTCCCGCGGCCGCCGGCAGCCCAGAGCCCTTTGACTCCCGGCCGCGGCTGAGATTTAAAGGACTTTGCCCGCCACTGCTGAGATTCAAAGGGCTCTGGGCTCCCCGCAGAGCGCCATGTGTAGGGGATTTAGAATCCCCCCGCGGGCTGTGCAGGCCTGCTTTAGAACAAGAGCAAGCACTTATATTTCCTTCTTAATCAGCTTTTTCCAACAGACAGATGCTATCCAGCACCAAGGGATATGATACCTGTCACAGAAAGTCGCACACCAGAAGCTGATACAGCAAGACAATTAATGAATGAACAAATCTCTCTCAGAGGCCTGTCTGTGGAAGGGATTGTGGGTTTTCCTCTAGTGAGAAACACAGTATGAAACAAGTCTTGAGAGCACACAAGCTACTGCGGCTTTCAGTTTTGTTCTCTCATTGGGAAGAAAGGGACAGATGGCTGGGCAGACAGACAGAAAGATTTACTGAATGCTTTATTGTTCACCAGCCATTTTAAGAATGAATGCTGATAATAAATAGTGCCACACTTGAGATACCAAGCAGGTACCAAGCAGGTACCAAGGTTATATTTCAAATTTCAGATGCTTCTTCCATTTGTAAAGGCTCAAGCTGTCCCAGCTTCACGGTGTATGATGACCTCAGCAAGAAGTTCCTCTAGTGAATTATGGCTATACATTTGGCTGGGTCTGATGTGGAGATATATTGGAATAGAAATGCCTGAAAATATTTCAAGAGCAAAATGTCCCCATATCTTAAATTTATGCTGAAGTACATTAGTGTTAAATGATGTATAACTGTTGCTTCACTCTGCAGGTATCTATCTATTGAGAAATAATGCCAGTGGACCAGAATGCTGTTATAGAATAATGCCTCCTATTGAAGATCTACAGCACCCTGAGATTAAGGCAGAAGTATCAAAAATAACCATCAAGTCACAGCTGGGACATTTATTTTCCACTATAGATGGAGATCAAAACAGGAAGATCTCCAAGAAGAAAACCCAACTTGAAGAGACAAGTAGCGAGAAGCTAATAACCTCATGAACTATTTTTAAAGGCTGGAGGTAATTTCAGGATTAGTAGACACCTGTGTAAGCAGCTTTATGTTCAGTTTTGGAAATGAGAGTGTGGTTTACTGCGTACTTTTATGTATAACTTTCCTATGATAACCTTATGAATGTATATCTCATTTTGTTATGTTGATTTGGAAGAGGTTGAATTAAATTGAGACCACCAACTCATTCACACAGACCATCAAATAATTATTGGATGATAACTTTCAGTCACTAGGTTTAGCCTGGATTTGAACTGGTGACCCAGAAAGCAAAGCTCTGAATGCCATTATCAACCACCTTAAGTGCAGTTTAACTACTGCTTAACTGAATTATAATGAAGGGCCACTGGAATCCTGGCATACTTTAGGACCAGCTTGGTCACAGATATAAAACAATAATCTGGCAAAGCTCAGGCAGTTCTGCTTATGTGGCACATATAGCATGTAATTGTTTGCAGGGATAGAAAGGCAGAATGCACTGTTGGTTGCAGGCTTCATGGCAATGGGTTATTCTCGTCTGTGAGAATTTAACCATTTCAGCATGCAGATCATTTTCCAGAATGTGTACACTGTACATGAGAAAACAGGACAATAGCGCACGGGGGTCGGGAGAGAGACACAACAGGGGCTATTCTACAAATCACAAGCATCATCATTTTAGTATGGATCACTTCAGTACTGAGTATCAGAGGGGTAGCTGTGTTTGTCTGGATCTGTAAAAAGTGACCGAGTCCTGTGGCACCTTATAGACTAACAGACGTATTGGAACATAAGCTTTCGTGGGTGAATACCCACTTCGTTAGACGCATGTAGTGGAAATTTCCAGAGGCAGATATAAATATGCAGGCAAGAATTAGTCTAGAGATAACAAGGTTAGTTCAATCAGGGAGGATGAGGCCCTCTTCTAGCAGTTGAGGTGTGAAAACCAAGGGAGGAGAAACTGCTTTTGTAGTTG
>NC_133769.1:224375496-224400217 GCF_003597395.2 Chelonoidis abingdonii
GCTCCCTTTAAATCTGCTGTTGTGGAGCCAGTGAGGTTGAAGTGTTCTCCTACAGGTTTTTGTATATTGCCATTCCTAATATCTGACTTGCGTCCATTTATCTTTGTATGTAGAGATTGTCCAGTTTGGCCAATGTACATAGCAGAGGGACATTGCTGGCACATGATGGTGTATATTACATTGGTGGACATGCAGGTGAATGAACCAGTGATGTTGTGAGAGGTTTTAGCTGAGGACTGTATGTGACGGCCAGTGGAGTTCTGTTGATTTCTTTCTTGAGCTTGTCTTGCAGCACAAGGCTTCTGGGTACACGTCTGGCTCTGTTGATTTGTTTCTTTATTTCCTCATGCGGGTGTCGTGTGGGTATCTACAACCCATCCTGGACAATGATCCCTCGCTTTCACAGGCCTTGGGGGCAGGCCAGTTCTCAGCCACAGACAACCCGCCAACCTTAACCATATTCTCACCAGCAACTACACACTGCACCATAGTAACTCTAATTCAGGAACCAATCCATGCAACAAACCTCGATACCAACTCTGCTCACATATTTACACCAGCGACACCATCACAGGACCTAACCAGATCAGCCACAACATCACTGGTTAATTCACCTGCACGTCCACCATCATCATGTGCCAGCAATCCCCTGCTTCAGTACTGAAAGGGTTAAGAGGCACTCCAGTAGTTTTAAGTAAAAATGGAGCCAATGTTTTCAGCTGTATTTCTGCATTTCCCATACCAAACTGGTTGAGAATTGCAACAAGTGCCAACCAATTACTGTATATATCATGACATCAACTTTAAAGCTGGTTGTGCAAAAAAATACAAACAAAAGGCAGGAGTCTGGGACTGGAGGAGTCTAATCTTTCAAGGCTTTTGAAAAGTGTTTCTATAGTTTTTGACAACATAATTTAAA
Source organism: Chelonoidis abingdonii (assembly GCF_003597395.2). Taxonomy (NCBI): domain Eukaryota; kingdom Metazoa; phylum Chordata; order Testudines; family Testudinidae; genus Chelonoidis; species Chelonoidis abingdonii. The sequence continues at coordinate 224,376,416 of NC_133769.1, forward strand.
GCCTTTTATATAGAGCAATCTACACCTCCGCCCCTCTCCATCTCACCTTCCCCCTTGGTATTGTCTTGGCTGTCAATTATTGGGAAAGGAGCCTGTTCTTTAAAAGTCTTTTAAATGATTAGAAGTTATTCGGAATATCATCTAAAAGCTCTTGAAAAACCCACCTCTCTCTCTCTATCTCTCTCTCATACACACACACACACACACACACACACACTCTTATTTGTACTGTCAGCCTAAACATGAAGTGACACAAAGCCATGATTGACTGGTGATATCTGGGCTCATTCATTATGCTGACCTTAGAATCTGAGCTGTATGGATGTTTAATCAAAAAAAATCTGAACGCTTAGCTTTAAAATGCCTAATATGTGACCTAGCAATGTCTTGTTTCCTTTCATTTCTGTATTACAGTGGGAATTTTTACAGAAGAGGTGAGGGAATTTAGGGCCCTTATAATAGAGTGGGTTGTGTTCCTGCTTGAAATATGCATACGGTAAGCAAAGCAAAGACAGCTGCACCATTTTGCCAAGTAAGCAAAATTGTTGATAATGCAGGGTTTGTTTGTTCTGCTACAAGACAGATTCTGGTTCTCTCAAATCAGGCTGACTATGGCATTGAGAGATATTGTATTATAAATTTTACATTATAATCGTGTTTACTGGAGGAATAAATTACATACCTGTGTGAAGTGATGGAAAGAAGACATCATTCATTATCACATTCAGCAGCGTGCTGAATACAGCTGTGATCAGTGGTAACCGTGCCAACTAATCTAAAGTGATCATATCAGAGGAAAGGTGTTCATACAACTAGAGAACGCTAATGTCTGATGTGAAATATGGACATTCCCATTGTTTTCTAAAAATGCCCTTATAATCCCTGGTCCAAACTCATGACTGACACATAAATTGCACCACCATATATGTCAGGAAGTCACTGTAAGTTGGTGGGAGCATAAGAAGGGGGGAGTGTAAGGTGCACAGTCAGTGAATGGAGGATAAGGCAGGTGTCATAGTATCTTTCCCCAATCTGAACCTTAGTGTCCAAAGATGGGGTACCAGCATGAATTCCTCTAAGCTTAATTACCAGCTTAGATCTGATACGCTGCCACCAATCAGGACTTTGAGTGCCTGATAACGCTGGTCTCCCCAAACCTTCCCTGGGGACCCCAAGACCTAGATTCCCTGGATCTTGACACACAGAGGAATCCCACCTCCCCCTCCCCTTTTTTCCCTCGCCCAGAGGCAATACAGATTCAAGCTCCGTGAATCTAAAGCAAAGAGGACATTTACCTTTTCCCCTCCTCCCCCTCCTCTCTCCCGGAGAGAGAGAGAGACAGATAAACACAGAGAGCAGGTTTTTCCTCCCACCTTTTCTCCTTTCTCCCACAAATTCCCTGGTGAGTGCAGACTCCCTTCCTTTGCCTGAACCAGAGGAAAAAAATCAATTAGGTATTTAAAAGGAAGTTTTTTAATAAAAGAAAGAAAAAATAAGAAATCTCTGTAAATACAAGATGTAATATTACAGGGTCTTTCAGCTTATAGACACCAGTGAGAAAAGCCTCCCCCCAGCAAAAATACAATTTAAAAATACTTCCAGCAAACTACACATTTGCAAATACAGAAAAACAATTTAAAAGACTATAACCGCCTTTCTACTTAATACTCACTATTCTGAATATATAAGAGACTGTAGCAGAGAGATTGGCAAGAAACCTGGTTGCACGTCTAGTCCCTTTCAGGACCCAGAGAGAACAACGCAAATCCCAAAAACCACAAACAAAGGCTTCCCTCCACCGAGATTTGAAAATATCTTGTTTCCTGATTAGTCCTCTGGTCAGGTGTTGCAGGTCACTGTTTGTTAACCCTTTACAGGTAAAAGAGACATTAACCCTTAGCTATCTGTTTATGACAGCAGGTTTGCAACAGAAAAAAACCCACAGGAGGATGTAAAAAGATGCAAGGCCCCGTTTTACCTTGCACTCTTCTTTGTTTGCTTTTCCTGATACCATCTCTCCTTTGCACCTTTATATGGATACATTACACTGACCTGCACACGGTGTCTATCAACATGCAGTTTATACAGCTGACTCATCTTAAGATGAAAAGCCCTATGATTTGATGAAGAGAGCAGAGTATGTGAAGTGAGAGAGGTAATAGGGGAACTAGAGGTTAGGACATGAGCCTAGGTATTAGGAGATCTGGGATCTTTTTGGTTCTGCTAGTGACTTACTTTAAGTCCGAGGGTAAAGCACAAGGAGCAAATTTTTTTAAAAATCTAGTGCCTAAAGTTATGGATTTAGGTGCCTATTTAGGCATTAAATGAGTATGGTCTGGTTCTGGGTTTTTTTTCTCTCCAGAGAGGCTGACACACACTTCCTAACCCCTCTCCCACCCCGTCTGCTTCCATTTTGGGAGAAGCAAGCAGTCAGCATCTTTAAATAAATCTTGCCTGTTTATTCACATGCACAAAACTTCATAGACACCATAATTAATATTTTGACCTAAATCTCTGTTACTCAGTTTTCATGCTTACAAATTTGGACAAAGAACTTTAGGATCTATAATAAGGGTTTCTTTTAAGATTTTGCCTCAAGTTTTGCCACAGAATCCACACCTCGCTTATACCTAAGGTGACCAGATGTCCCAATTTTTGGGTCTTTTTCTTTTATAGGCTTCTATTACCTCCCACCCCTGTCCTGATTTTTCACACTTGCTGTCTGGTCACCTACCTATATCTCATTTCTAAATTCTAAATTCAAGCTTTATTTTAAAGATAAATTGTAGTTCTAGACCTTATGGTTACTGATTGAATGCAGCCTGAACTTCTGCCAGCTTTGCACAGAAAGAGACATAGCCACTGTCAGTGGTTCAGTAAGGGGGATGCAATAATAAGTAGACATGAAGAACAACTAAGTGATGGTGCCATTATTTGTGTTGTGTTCCACAGATTTGCATCCCAGCATGTATCTGCATGAACTCCAACTGCCACTCAGCCTGCTAGGTACAGATATTGAATGGCAGAGGGCTTAGTCAGTGCAGGTTTGCAGAGCTGTCACTGTGATATGGGCAGAGGTGCGTGTGTACCTTGAGGATCAAAAGTATCCCTCATTCCATCACTGAGTTCCATGAATTGTATGTTAAATGTCTGTCCTTGCCCAGGGGCTTGTAAGCAGTCCGGTGTCGTACATGACAGTGGCTTCAAAACTTGGAGAGCAGTAACTGAAGACAATGGCTCAGAAGGAGTCCTTAAGCCAAGAGTGAAGGGGCTGTAACATTTTGCAAGTCCGTAGTGGTTTGTGTGGAAGTAGCTCCTATTTGCTATGTATGACCTAAACCAAAGTTTTGTCTTAGCAAACGAAGGTGTTGGACTGTGTCCTACAGTACTCACATGCTCTGTTCCTGAAGTGTTATGTAGCAGGCTAGTGTGTGTGTTATTGACTTGTTTGAGCATCACTCGAAGAGGACAAGGTTAACTGTCATGCGGGTTAGCGTGAACCTTAACTCTATTTTCTGGTTTTCTGAGGTTCAGGGACCGGGACAGGTGTATTTGATGTTCTGAAGGATACAAGTGAGTTCTAGTCACCTAAACTCTGCATTTATTAATATTTTGGGCAGTGAATCTTGCAGTTTTGGGCTTCAGTGAGCTCCACTGTCTAATTATGTGTTGTGTGAAAGTATTTCCTTTTATCCATTTTGCCATCTTTTAACTTAAACGTCCCCTGGTTCTTGTATTGTGAAACAGAGAGAACAGAAGCTCTGAGCCTTTTCACCTTTTTGTATATTTTCTTCACGGCCCCTCATAGTTGTCGCCTTTCTAAAGTAATCCCATTCTTTTTAATCTTTATTTATATGATTTTTTTCTTATCTCCCTTCTCTGATCCCCACCCTAATTCTGCAATATCCTTTTTGAGATGGGGTGAGCAATACTGCATATGGTAATCCATATGAGGGTAAACAATTGATTTATGAGACAATATTTTCTGTATTATTCTGCATTCTCATTCCTCACATGTTCTTAACATTTTGTCTTTTTGATTGTAACTGCACACTGAGCAGAAGTCTTTATTGAGCCATCTACAGTGATACCATGTCCCTTTCTGTGAACTGATACAGTTAATTTAGAACTTTCTACGGTCTATGATTAGTTGATTGTTTTCCTTACGTTGCATTTATCAACACTGAATTTCACCTGCTATTGCCTTTCTTATTCATCTAACTTGGTTAGGTCCCTCTTAAGTTCCCCTCAATCATCTCTGGATTTGACTAACCTACATTTTCTGTCATCTGTAAAATTTGCCACCTCAATGATCACCCGATTTTTAGATCATTAATAAATATATCAAATAGCATCAGTCCTAGTACAGCACTGTGAAACACATCACTATTAATCTTTTGCAGTGGAAAAGCTATTTATTCCTACTCTTTTTTTCCAGTCTCTTCACCAATTTTTGAAAATACTTTGCCTCTCATCCTCTGATTGCTTAGTTTCTTTAGTAGCCTTTGTTGAGGGACCTTGTTATAGGCTTTTTGAAAACCTAAATAACTCTGGTTCTAAAGCATTCTAATAGATTGGTGAAACATGACTTTCCAGTGCAGAATCTGCTGTTTAGACCCTATGAAATCAAGATTTCTGAGTGTTTTATTATTCTATTTTTTTTAACTTTGACTAATTTACCAGTACAGTTGTAATGTGCTTACTGGTCCATAATTACCTGGATCATATCTAAAGCCTTTTAAAACTATAAATATCACATTTCATACCATTCACCTCTACTATCATAGCTGATGGTAATGGAAGATTGAATATTTTTGCTAGCAACTCAGCCACTTGATTTTTGAGCTCCATCAAAACTCTTGGATTAGTACCAGCTGGGTGAGGGAGGGTGTATTGCTTTTTAATTTATCAATTTTTCTAGCACCTCTTCTGACACCCCAGTCCCTGATAGCACCTCATCTTCATTACCAGAAAAGAGTAGGTGCAAAGTCAATATTTCCCCAACATCCTCTGCAGGAAAGACTGACACAAAGAAATCATTTCGCTTTTCAGCTATGTCTTTATCCTCTTTATCTGCTTCCTTTTAATTTTTGGTGATCTAGCAGACTCACTGATTCTTTGAGGCTTCCTTATTCCTCATCTACTTAAAGTATAAAAACACAAACAAAAAACCCAAGAAATTGTTTATAAATTTGCTCTTCAAAATCCATTTTTGCCTTCCTAATTTCTTTCTTACATATTGCCTACGTTCATGTATGCTTCTTAATTAACATCACTGGAGTAAGATTTCCAAATTTGGAAGGATTTCTGTTTGGTTCAGATAACCCCTTGGACTTAGCCATTTAGCCATACAGGTTTACATCTGGCCAGCCAGGTTGCCTTATTGTTCAGAAGCACACATGCTTTTTGACACTAGTATTGTTACGAAGGAACATCCATGTCATATATAAGGGTTTACTTCCTTGACTTTAGAGTCTTTTTGTCTCACTTCGTTTTATTTAAATCTCTCTTTTTAAAGTTTAGTGTCCCAGAGTTAGTTTTCAGTACATTTCTACTGCCTAGGATGTTGAACCTAATAATATCATGGTCATTATGATGCAACTACTGTTACTTCTTGAATTAACTCCTATATATTACATAAAACTAAGCTGAGAACAGCCCCTCCTCTTGTGTGCTCTAGAACTAGCCGTCCCAAGAAGCAAACACTTAAAGTGTCAAGAAATTGCTACTCTAACTTTGTGCCATTTAACCACTTAATTTGTGGCTAGTTGAAATCCCCCCTTATCATAATTTTGCTACATTTTGCTCTCTCTTTGATCTATCTCAACATTCAATATCCTTTACTTGATTCAGAGGCCAGAAGTAAAACCCCACTGCCATACTTGGGATTTGTATCCCTTGAGATTCAACTGTGTGGTCCTCTTTACTCAGTTTCTCTCACTGGATTCTTTGGAATCTGTTAGATAAGGTTCTACTCCTGCAACCCTTTCAATTTAATCTGTCTATCCTATAGTTCAGGGGTAGGCAACCTATTTTCAGTGGCACTCACACTGCCTGGGTCCTGGCCACTGGTCTGGGGGGCCCTGCATTTTAATTTAATTTTAAATGAAGCTTCTTAAACATTTTAAAAACCTTATTTACTTTACATACAATAGTTTTGTTATATATATATATTTATAGAAAGAGACCTTCTAAACATGTTAAAATATTTTACTGGCACGCGAAACCTTAAATTAGAGTGAATAAATGAAGACTCGGCACAGCACTTCTGAAAGGTTGCTGACCCCTGCTATAGCCAGGTATTATAGTATCCTATGGATATGTCATGCTACCATGTTTCACTAATGTCTATTATATATCAAGGTCCTCTTCCATTTACAGGCACTAGTTCACCTATTTTTGCTTTTATAATCTTCCCCTATTTGTATATAATCATTTACATTTTTTATTTTTGAGCATGTACCTATTGTGATTTAATTCCTTAATACAATACCTTCTTAATTTAATTGAAATTTCCTCTGATTTTTCCCTTTTCCCTGCTCTAGTTCAGTTAGTTGTATTTTGTGTCCTCCTCTTTACTGGACTCAGACATACCTTTGTATTCCTAGCCGATCTCTGTCCAACTTGTGTGCTCCTCAACTTTAGCTGGCCTTCCTCACAGCCCCTAATTTAAGCATTCCCCCTGCCCCCAAACGTTACGAGTTAAAATGACAGCAGTCTGGCTCCCCCTTGATTGAGGTGGAGCACATCTCTTTGACATGGGTGCTTCTTTCCTCAAAATATTCCCCAGTGTTTAAGTTTAACCCCCTCCTCTTAACCCCAAGGTGTGATTGAGAAGATGTAATGTCTACATAGCACCAAAAAAGTGCATTCTTAACTCAGGTTAAATAGCAGTGATGACACGGCAACTTGGCTTTTAGCGCACATTAAAGCTTATAGGGGAGCCTGGGTTTGAACTTAAGCTGCTAACCCAAGTTAAAGATGAGCTGCTGTGTCTTCACTGTTATTTTAACCTGAAGAGGGGCAGAGGAGTAACTTTTTAGCTATGTAGACATATCCTCGGACTCTGAAGTTCCCCCTGCCAAGCTGGACCTGAGAATCGAATAGGAAGAATTTCAGAGATGGCTAAACAGAGGTGCTAGACCTAAGCCTTCTTCCAGTAGTCTAAATTTAGCCTCCAGGACCTCTCTTCTACATCTCCTTACGTCACTGGTACCAATATGTACTATGGCTGCAAGCTCTTTCCAACCTCTCAAGAGAAGCTCATCTAAATGATACCTGCTACCTTCTCATCCAGCATGCAAGTCACTGGATGGGTCTCCCAGTTTCCATCTTTCCAGGTCTCTATCTAATGACTGAAGCCATTGTAATGGTAGTTTTTCCATGTCTGTTTCCCTACTATAAACTCCAGGCCCTGGAGCAACAAACTCACTGCATGAGGAATTCGCACCTTCCTCCATTTCAGACAGAGAGTTGGTCTCATCTAAGGAGGGGTGTCCCTCCATTCCATCCATCTGATCTTCTACTTCCATAGTTAGACTGGGGGTTAAGCTCTGACTAGTGCTAGAGTGTTTAGTGGTTTATTTTAAGGAAGATTTTAATTATTTTAGCTTATTAGTTTACTGAGGATAAAATTTATGAGAGTACTCACCCTCACTGCCTAACTCCCCCTCAATCCATACTCCCCTGTGCACACACCATTAGTTGCCTTGCCCTGCTCAAGAAATATTGTATTAATATTGAGCTAATTTAGTAGCATAGTCCAACAGCTTTACTCAGGCTGAGTAGTACACTCTGAGTGGCCCACTTCTAGTCTTCAGAAAAAGGGAATCAAAGGTCTTACAAAGATTCTCACTTGCAACTAAAAACATTACGAATAAGCTTTTGTGCCTCATGAGAGTACAACCTAGTTATTAAATATATAGAAATGTAGCTATTTAGAGACAGAAATCATCTAATAAATGGAATTGTAACGTCCATGGCACAACAGTTTCCTTAATTTGGTCCATTAATTATGCTGTGGGATGGGGGAAGTCATTTTAAAGATGATAGATCATCTCCTTCCAGTGCCCAAAGTGAGCTAATTCACTAAAGAGGTGTCTGACTGATGTGCTAGAGGATAGTAAATTTCCCACAGATGGGTGGGTCATCTCCCAAAATAATTCTACCCAATCCCTTATCTTCAAGTTTGTTGACTAATAGTAAAAGAGCACGGCATCTCTATGTGGTGAAGAAATGATTAATTTGCCAAATTGCAAGGCAGAGTTGAAATTAAAGTGAATTCTTAAGCAGGTTTGTACATGTAAAACAGAAGAAAAATTGAAAATTGGGGATAAGAGGAAAATAAATGAGATGTTAATGTATCTAATTGTTTTCCTCTTATAGTAACAACTATTATCTAAATGTATGTCATCCATACATTTGTCTCCATTCCTGTTTGTCTATCATTTACCTGTCTTCCACCTGCCTAAAAGTGTCTATTTGGAAAAGCAAGATAAGCTGTCTTTATCGGAAGAAAAAAAGATGAAAATGAAAAATCTTGGTGTAACATGAATAGCAATTAAGTGAAAGCTACTGCTTGATGTGCGTATGAATCCTGTAAATGAAGTGGCCCTTGAATTAAATTAATTTAAATCCTGGCAAATATTACTCGGCATGTTTGTCAATGTGCTGTATAATTATTAATTTGTTCATTGAAGCAACTGTATAAATAAATAGAAAGCAGAATGCCATGATTAAGCTAGCATTAAAACTCTAGGGTCAAGGAGCCCCACTATACAGAGATCTAAATAGCTTTCCTGGGCCCTATTTTTACATCTCCATACAGACCTGCAGGTCTGTAACTGCGAATTAATTGGCACACATTTAGATGCCAACAGGGCTTTTGTATTCTCAGTGCACATTTTGTCTTTTCAGAGTGAGATATTAGTAATGGAGGTTTTAATATTACTCCTAGGGGAGCACCAGAAAATCTTAACAATTTCCTTCACCAGAGTATTTTCATTAGAGCTAAATGCTGTGCAATTTACATTTGAAATCAGGTGTAGGGGTAAGTATAATGTGACAAGACATGTTGCAGTGTTAGGGGCTTGTGGTTTTTTTGTTCAAGAGTTCCTTATTTACAGCAATATACCCTCAAAAAATAAGCATGCACTTAAAGTAAAAATCTTGATTTTTAACCACTGTTAGTTGGACTGTTATTGGAATAACAGGAGCACATAATGGCACTTTGTTTAAAACACCCAAAGTACAGGATTAAAAAATTATTCTACATTTTTAAAAAACATTTCAAGCAATATAATCTACATAGTATAAAATGAGTTAGTCCTAAATAAATCAGACACAAAAACCTCCATTTATAACAATTTAACCATATGGCACTCAAAATCCAAAGACCTCTGACTTCAAAAATAAATAAAACCAAGCTTTTCCAATAGAGAATATACCCAAACAAAAGGAACCTGAATTAGGATACAAATGCTCTGTCTCTATCTCTGTGTTAATTAATAAATACACCACACGGGAATAAAGCCACTCCTGCAGTGGTTCACAAATATGATCACAATCATCAGATAAAGAAAGAAAAGTGACCCCAGCAATTTTCCATCCTGTAAAATTAACTTTAACCCTAGTAACGTAATATGAACATTAAAGGCAAGGCTGACTCTGTTCCGCTTAGATGCACGGTGATCTGGGGAAGCACCAGGTGACATTTGAACTCAAAAGCTAAGCCCAGGCTCAGAAACAGGTTAGAGCCCAAGCCCACCTTCTGTCCATATAGAAGTTAGTCTCACTCAGGCCAATAAACTTTCTTGATTCAGGCCTACAGACCCTACTAAGGGTGCAATGTCAGAGCCCAGGCATCCTACAATGTGGACACAGCTCAAATCTGGGTTGCCAGACTCTGATCTGGAGAGTCTGCTAATGCTATCCCACAATCCCCTGAGGCTAGTGCTTCCCAGCCCTTCAGTTCCAAAACTTGCCCCTCCTCCCCAGGAACCAGCAACAAACTCCTGGTTTAAAAACAGCTGCTTGCACTTGATGCTTCATTTCCACATGGACTGCTCCAATAGAAACAAACAGTCCACACTGATGTATATTACTTATAGCCACCAGTAAGATAAAGTCCTGCATCAAGCACACTGCTAGCTAACCAGAGGGGAACATAGGCAGATTCAGATGTGAGCCTCTGCTGCAAGGCGAGCAAGATGCCCAACTTCATCAAGTCTACAAGAAATAGTCATGTGTATAACATGATATCCGAGTGGCTGGGGGCACAGGAGATTGAACAGATTGGAGATCAATGCAAAGTGGATCAAGTGGCTGAAGACAGACTACCAGAAAGTCAAGGATGCTAACAGCATCTCTGGGAACTCACATCTTTATGCCTCTTTTACAAGGACTGACCACTGCGCCCCCCCATCCTCCATTGGTGCATAACCCTCTGCTGAGCAATGTTGGTGTCTTATAACCTGATCATCTCAGGCACCACCAGAAGCAAGTCAGCCCCCTGAGGGAGGGCAGAAATGACCCTGGAGCTGAGGCTGGTCACTGAAAAGGCTATGCCACCAGAGCAACTACAACCTATCCTGGGTTGTAGTTGGGGGACTTTTTCAGGGACAGCCCTGTGGAACAGCCTGCTGTAGAACCAGCATCAGAACAAGCGTGGAACCAGAACTGGAGCCTGGTAAGTTTCTGCCACCAAGTTCGTTTTTATTAATATATGACTGGAGGGGTTTCTGGCTTATGGAGCTATTAATTTATTAATACAAGTTGGGATATTGTATGCCTCCATTCATAACAGGACCTATGTCATTCTCCTAGCACTTCCTACCTCCTTTTGGTCACTGCAAAAAGATGACAGAAGGTATACCAAAAGTTATGACATTTTACCAGTTACTCACTGATTAGTATATGTGTGGGCTGGAGCTCCATCATTCATAGCCTCTTGTACCCCTCCCATACAGCGCACCTTATAAATCAGCCATGCATGCACTGTTCCCAGCTGCCTGTGAACTGAAGCCCCAGAAACCTGACTGCTGTGAGTTCAAACAAAACCAGAGTGCATACTTGGTCCCTTGCCAGCTTTAATCTGAGCCCAAACTGCTAGGATGCCCAACAGGGGTGACAGTGAACAGAGTGTTTGCATGGAAGGAGGGTGCTCACAAGGAGTCTGTATTAGAGTCTCCATGCTAAATCAGCATCTTGTTGCTTTCAAAGAATCAACTTTGCTGGCTGCTGATGAAAGCAAACTTCTCATGAAGTAAAAACTCCAGATGGTGCGTTATGTGCCTGGGCCGGGCATACTTATTAGGGCCATCTCTGTAACTCACAAGCCTGCTCCATTTCATGATGTGCTGTTAGGGTGACCAGATGTCCTGATTTTATAGGGACAGTCCCAATTTTTGGGTCTTTTTCCTTATATAGGCTCCTATTACCCCCCACTCCCTGTCCCGATTTTTCACATTTGCTGTCTGGTCACCCTATATTCTGTTCAGTCACTTGAAGCTGAAATAGCTCCTTACCATATACAAATGGCTGTCCTCAACTGGTCTGGAACTGACGTTCATGCTTCTACTCTCAGGACCTCCAAAATAACAATGATCCTTTCAGGCAGGGCAAGCTCTGAAGACTGAGCCCCCATTGTTTGTAACCAGATCACTCATAACTTACCTCCATAACCTTCCTCCATAAAATGAGATATAGAAATAATTAGAATTGACTTTTGTATGTGTGCGCGTGTGTCTTACCATGATTTCTGCTGGTTGTAGGTGGTGCTCCAAAGTACATCTGAAAGTTGTGGGTAAGTTGGATAGAGTCCAAAAGACAGCAACAGAAATGCTAAAAGGATAAAAAAACCTGACCTATAAGAAAGAGTTAAAAAAACTGGGCATGTTTAGTCTTGAGAAAAGACAACCGATGTGAGACCTGATAACAGCCTTCAAATATCTTAAGGGCTGTTATGAATAGGACTGTGATTAATTGTTCTTCAGGTCTCATGAAGGTAAGACAGAAGTAATGAGCTTAATAGGCAGCAAGGAAGATTAAGGTTAGATATTAGGAAAATCTAACTATAAGGTAGTTAATCTTTGGGACAGGCTGTCAAGGGAGGTGGTGGAGATTGTCTAACCTGTTTTTTAAACAAACACTTATTGGAGATGGTCTAAGTTTATTTGGTACTGCCTCAGTCCAGGGGGTTGGATTTGAAGATTTCTCAAGGTCCTTTCCAGCCCTACTTTTCTATGGGTTAAAGGAAATGCAATAAGTCTAACTGGCCAGATTTTAATCTCAGTTACACAGGTATAAATCTGGAGCTAAGGAAAAACCTCTTCTATGCTGGTGAAGTTTAGGAGGACCTTTTTGTATATTTTCTTCATGGCCCCTCATAGTTGTCACCTTTCTAAAGTAATCCCATTCTTTTTAATCTTTATTTATAGGAAGATTTTTAGGAGGACCTTTATGTTCTCCTTACGCTTCAATTGTCAGAATACACTATAGGACTATTAAAACTAGATGCATCTAATATTTATTAGAACAGGTTTCCTTCAAATGTAGCCTGTGTCTGGATTTTCTACATTGTGTTACATAGGTTTCTGTGGTTCAACTAACAACTGTGTTGTTTGTAGCAAAATGTGTTCCTGGCAAATTAGCAACCAATTATTTTTATTTATGTGGTGAAAACCAACATACCTCATTCAACATTACCCTGAATACAGGACCTTTTTAGCAACAGCTCCAAAGTTAAGGTTGCAGTCCTGGTTCTGTGAAAATCCCTACATGCGCTTCCTTCATAGCTTTGCATAAGAAAAGTTCCTGTTGTAATTGCTCTCAAGTTACCCTATAATTTCTTAATGAATGAAAGCACTTGGTCAAACCATTTTTAATGCATAGATGCTTAAAAATGAGGCTTACATTTGTGGGGTCCTCCAACCTCACTAATAAGGTCATGATTATAAATGTTCAAGCCGTACACGCAGCTATAATCCAGTGAAAATGAGTGCAGGGGACATGGGAGACTGTGGAATTAATGAGCCCTGCTGGCCAGTGGTGTCTGTGGCTAATAAATTGTGGAAGGCAGCTTGAGCTATGGGGGACCAACGACAACAACAATTCAGACATTATATATCTTACATTGTTTAAAGATAGAAGCTGTAGTCTAGATTGCAATGGATATACAAATAGACTGTGTGCATACACAGGTGCTCAGAGGGCAGGGAAGGCAGAAGGTGCAAGGAGCTTTCTGTCCCTTATGCCCGTAGCAGAATACGGTCCATACTAGGCTAGCCTCCCAAAAAGAGGAGCCATAAGTGCATGACAAGGTATAGCCAATGCCTGTGACTCCTTTCTGCACCAGCCAGGGGAGCTCCTGCTCCAGTGAATTCTCTTTCAGAACCACCAGAGAATTTTGATAGAGTCATCCAGAGTCTAGAGGCATCTCCCTACAACACAGACAATGGCTTAATGCCACTGACACTCTAAATCACTTTACGCACCACTGAAGCACAGCTACCTATGAACTGGAAGATTGCAGCTCATTAATAGTGCAGAGCAATAGTGCAGAGCTATAGTACATAACTAAGAATAGAGAGTATTGTACCCAACTAAAAGCCATCTCTGCAGGGAATTTTTCAAGTAGGTAGAAAGCAGCTACTCAAGCTACATTGTGGCCATGACACCAGGGTTAAAATCTATTCTCTAGTGAAAAGGGCTATTGGGTCTTTAAAAATAAAGCCTTTGTGAAAACCAGAACCTTGGCTCAATCCACCAGAGTATTTAAGCACATGTTTACCTTTAAGAACATGTATGTTGATTTCAGTTGAACTACTCACATGCTTAAAGTTAAGCATGTGCTTAAATATTTGCTGCATTGGGACCTTTGTTTGCATTAGTGTGGACTTTTGTTTTTTAAAAAAGACCTGGATATAGTCGGAAGCATTCCTCTTAATTATTGGTTTAATTATGATTATTTAGAGTGTAAACTCTTCAAGGCAGATACATTGCCTTCATACTTGTCTATAAGGCATTTACTTGTGTTCTTTATATTGCAGAAGCATTCAAGAGCCCCAGTTGCCAATCAAGGCCCTATTGTGCTTGTATGTGCTCACGCGCTCGCACAAACACACATGCCACCTCACCCCCGCCCACACTCCCCCAAACACACACACCCCGCAACTGCAAAAAGAGTCTGTTGTCTAAGTATAAGATGAGACAACCAGTGGATACAACAAGCAGGCAGAGGAACACAAGAAAACAGTGAGGTGATTATGAAGAAGGAAAGTGAAAGTGGTTTTAAAGGCAGTTGGCAGTGTAAGCATGAGTCAATCAGGACGGAAAAGTAGTGGTGCTTAGCTAAGAAGATGGCAGAGCTGAATGTGCAGAGAACACATTTGTAGTGAAGAAAATCCATGTAGTCATGGGACTTATGCCAGAGGCACTCCGGAGCACAAGAGCCAGAGCAGGTGAAGTAGATGTTGAAAGTGAATTGGGACTTGAAGGTTGGAGGATTGAACCTTGCAGCAGGTGAAGGGGAAGGAGGAAACAAGAGTGATGATAAATGGAAAAAAGGAGAGAGTCAACGACTGAGTCAGAGAAGACAGGGAGGAGTGGGCTGAGTAGCTGAGAAGCCTTGAATACCAGTAGATTGGGAATTGGGGAAGGAGCAGAAGGCATGGCAGGGGAGATGGAGACAGATGGATGATGTGAAGGAGATGAGATGGCAATCAAAGAGAGGTACCTGTGCTGAAGAGATCAGAAAGGGAACAGAAATTGATGAGGCCAAGGTTAAACAAGTGACTGTTTTAGTGAGTATGGGAGCCAGCCAAGGGTTGAAGGTCAATGAGGAAGTGAGTAAAAGGAGACTTCAATCTCTGTTAAATATTTAAAAATGAAATGGGAAACATTAAACTCCTCTTGACTTTAGTTTTTATAATACGAAGTTACAGGCAAATGTGTCCTGAACATAGGAGGAGCATTATTAAAATGCACCACCAATCCAACAGGTACTTTAAAAAAAAAAAAGGCTATGTTTGATCAATAAGCTGTCAGTCAAAGCTATTGTTATTCCATCAGTTTGATATTAGATCAACAGTATGATAACCTTGCAGTGTCAGATCAATAGTACAGGAAAGTTTTAGAGTGACAGCTTAACAATGGAAAAATGCTAGCATCCATATAATATTTGGATGTTTTTACAAGGACTATTGAAGTAAATAAAAATGTCACAGTAGTTCCCAGAAAATGATAAAGGAATAGAAGAGTCCCCTTAAAACTTGCAGGGGTCATCCTTAAACAGAAATCGTAACTAATGAGGAAACTAAGTCCTCTAGCCCAGTCTGTGAAAAAGATGTCTGTCATACCATAGACATCAACTTCTGGATCTAGCTCAGAGGCCACTAGATAAAGGTTTGAATTTTCGTCTGTCAGTAAACCTTTATTCATATGTTTGTCCCATTAATTTAACACATTATTACAGCAAACAAAAGGAAAAAATTGGAGAAGTAAAGCTAGAGCAATCTGAACATCTCCTCAGATAGAGGGCCAGTATAAATGCAACTACGTCTGGTGGAAAGATGCAAATTAAAGACGAGAATGTAATCAAACAAGTGGGCTTCAACAACTAAGGCCTTGTCTATACTAAAGGGAAAAGTCAATCTAAGTTACACAATTTGAGTTATGTGAATAATGTAACTCAAATTGACATAGCTTAGATCTACTTACTGCGGGGTCCACACTACGCGACTTCAATGGGAGACACTCTCCCGTCAACTCCCCTTATTCTTCTCTATCAGGCGGAGTACAGGAGTCGACAGGAGAGCGATTGGCAGTCCATTTAGTGGGTCTTCACTAGATCCGCTAAATCAACCGCCAATGCATCGACCGCTGCAGCGTCAGTCCTCTGGTAGATGTAGACAAGCCCTAAGATGGGCCACAGAGCTGAGAGTCAAGAACAGCTGGGAGTCCACATCAGACCGAATCCAGATGCCTAGACATGGGGCATGCAGACGAAGCCTCAAGAGTAAAGATGAAAGCCCTAGGAGCCAAAATCACTCCCAGAGATAGGCACAGTAAGACAGCAGCAAAGGAGAGCAGGTAACCAAGGTTCCAAACCCATAATGAGTCACATTTGCTGTGGGAGACATCATTAACAGGTAGAGGAGAAATTCCCCAACACTAGGGCAGCATTGGAAGGAATGTGGCAAGCCAAACCATTTTAGCAGTGTGCGCAAAAGCAGAGGAGGCTCTCAGAAAAATTCAGTCAGATTTATTCAAGTGGGGAAAGGCACAGCAAACAGTAGTGATGAATCCTGCTCCTCTCCTTGAGTCTGAGCTCATGTCACACTCAGTACAGGAAACCCACAAGGACCAATACCAACCTCCCTGCATGCAACAATGGTAATAGGGAAACACAATGTGCTATTTCAGCTGAATAGGGGGCCTCCTGCAGTGTGATTCCTCTGCGTGAATTGGACTCAAACACACACATTACAAAGCACAGGCACACTCTAATGATGTACAATCAGAGCATAATGCGGCCCACAGGAAAATGTGACTTCATAGTAATTAACCTGAAAAATAAAAAGACAATACCAACTGGTTTGTGGCAGTGAATGGTTAGAACCACATGCCTGTCTAGGTGAATACAACCATAAAATCCATGGTTCTGATCAGGATGCAACATCAATTTTATAGCTGCAGTGCAAGAAGCAAAAGGAGTCCCATGGACAGTGGAGACAAATTTAAAAACATATGGGGATTTTTCAAAGGTGATGGGTGCCTCGAAGTAAAGCTGTGACTGAAAATAGACCCAACAGTGGAATCTGTCTGCTTCCCACACAGAAAGATTCTCATGGCACTGTAACACATAATCCAGTACTCAAGGAGCTTGAAATCCTGCAGAGCAGGGGTATCATAGACCCGGTATAAGCCAATGTAACTACTTTGGAGGAAGGGCTCTTGAAATAGTACACTGAACATCTAGGGGCTTTGCCCCTGAACTATAGCAGGAATGGGTAAGGACCCTGTTTCCCAGACTGCCTCCAGCCCAAGGCAGAGATAGAATTGGTTAGCAACACTACTGGAACCAATCATGAGCCAGGTCTCAAAGACAAAGGACTGACTTTGCTCAGTTGGCTGTTTTTGGAGTGTAGCGGGGAAAGGCACTACCCAGCTGGGGAGAACTCTTCTACTCTCCACTAGAGAAGGCTGAGTCCTCTGTGGATTTCAGGAACATCTCAGCAGAAACCAGAAAACCAGGAGGCTGAGGAAAGCATCAAAGTCAGGCTACCAAGAGCCAGCCTAACTGCACGTTTGAATCCAGACCAGAGAGCCACAAGGAAGATCTTAATACCCCTGGTGTGCATACTTTGTAAGAATACCCCGGCTGTTTATTTTAATATTATGTTTCCAGCAGCCACCAATTTCAGCGCTGCACCACCCATCAAAGACTGAGCCTAAACTTGCTATTTGCCTAGGCAGTGCTGGGAGGGAGTGGAGGGGGGTATGTATTGGCTGTAAATGCTGGGAACTATTTATGTATTGTTAATTCTGTCTTTTATTATCCTAATCACTTTTGCCATTATTCCCGGTTTTGAGTTCCTCATACCTCATAAAGCTCTTGTTATGGTTTTATTTCTCTGGGAATTGTGATAGTCAAAGCACACAAACAAAACAGCTGACAGACTTCTGTGTGAGATAGAGAGAGTGTTAAATATTTTCCCAAGGGACAGGCCTTTGTTGGCTCTGCAGTAGGAGGGGTTTATATGTGAACACATGACCCACACCTCTGAGGAGAAAAAAAGAAAAGGCTGCAGCCATGCCAGAGGTTTGGATTACATCAGTACAGACTATGTAAGCAGTGTAGTGATATGGTGGTGTTGGTGGTAAAGAAGCCATGAGGCAAATTGCACATCTGCACAGACCCAAGGCCACTCAACCAAGCATTAAGAAGATTCCACTATCCACAGCCCAGAACTTTCCAAAGCCAGAATCTTTAGAGTCTGTGGTGTGAAGAACAGGTTTTGGCACATAAGCCTGGATAACGAGTCCAACATGCTGACAACCTCTGTAACACCATTTGGTTGCTACAGATGGCTGCATATGTTGGTGGGCATAAGCCCAGCAACAGACTAACCCGAGTGCTGGAAGAACTGCCTGGGGTAGACGATATCCTCATTGTACGTGAGGGGAACAATGAGACAGAAGCTAAATGAAACCATGACAGAAAACTGAAAGCTTTTCTACAGCAACACAGGAGCAAGAGCATGAAACTCAAGCCAGAAAAACTGACTCAAACTATGTGAGGTGACATACATTGGATATCTGCTCACAGCAGAGGGACTGAAAGCAGATCCCAAAAAGATCAAGGCAATTAGATATGTCAGTTCCAGTGGATGTAAAAATGGTACAGCACATCATTGGAATGATAAATTCTCTGCCCAAGTTCTGTCTACACTTGCCTGGAGAAACAGAACCCATGCACCAGCTCATAAGGCAGGATGTTGAGTGGGACTGGGCAGGTCTCCAACAGCAAGCTTTTGACATGCTAAAACAAGGATAATGGATGCCCCTGTCCTGCAGAACCACCAGCCAAGAGAGTCACTGACACTCCAGTGAAGCTTTGGAGAAAGAATTGGGTGTAGTTCTTTGGCAGCAGCAGCCCGTCATTTATGCCAGTGCAGCCCTGTCAGGGACTGAACAGGGGACTGTCCAAATAGAAAAAGTGCTCTGGCTGTGGTATTTGCTCAGGAGCAATTCCATCAATACACCTATGGCCACCCAGTTATAGTGCAATCAGACCACATACTTCTGGAGACAATGATATCAAACCCCTTTCTTAGTGCTCCAAACAGATTGCAGCACATGCCACCAGGTAAAGATCAGATATTGTCCAGGATGATTACTGGTGTTAGCTCACACCCTGAGCAGGACATATATACCCAGCGCTAACAGGTTAGGGGAAGGAAACCAGGACATAGTGCAACATATTAATGGATTCAATTTCCCAGTTTCAACAGCAAAGTTAATGGAAATCAAACAGGCTAGGAAAAAGGACATCCAAGAATAGGCAGTCAATAGACCAGTACTAGCAGGATGGCCAGAAAACAAAAAGCTAAGTACTGGTAGGAGCAGAACCATATTTTCAAATTAAAGATGAGCTGAGTGTTCAGGATGGAATCATATTTCAAGGACAGAGTGCTGTTGTCCCCACCTCACTACATAAGGATGTCATGCAAAACAATACATGCCTCACACCGGGGCATTGACAGCTGTCTTAGCTTGAGTGTGTTCCTCGGCCAGCAATGAATACACAGCACCACTCCTTGATATAAAAGTGTGACACCTGCCAGTCATGTGATAACTGCCATGAGAAAGAGATTTACTGCCTAAGCTGTCTACCCAACCATGGGAAGAAGTAGGAACAGACTTACCGTATTTACCTTCAAGGAATAGTACTTGATTACAGTGGACTACTGTTTAAACTTTCAGGAGATCAGTGCCCTGGTTAATACAAAAAGCAAGTCAGTGACTAGCAAAATGAAGGCGCACTTTGCAAGAGATGGCATTCCACATATTGTATTCACCAACAATGCTCTGCAATTTGCCTAAGAAAAATTCAAGGCGATTGCAGGCACCTTCTCCACAGCATGCCCACAGAGTAATGATAAGGTAGAATCTGCCGAGAAACCAACTCAGAGGCTGTTACACAAGGCTGTTTCTTCCAATTCGGATCCCTTATTAGCATTTTTTGGGCACACAGGAATACCACAACAGTCCAACACAGGCACCAGTGATGGAATACTTGTTGCAGTCAGAAGGATGGAGATACCACCAAGAGATGGCCAACAATCAGATAAATCAGTCATTAGAGTATGACAGGTTAGCCAAGAACCTAGCAGCCCTGGAGAAAGGCACTTCTGTAAGGGGATCCAGCCACTAGACACAAGAAGGAATGAACTAATGTGGTCATGAGGGTTACAGAAGCCTCCAGGAGACTAAACAAGAGGGACGAGTGATAAAAAGGAACAGGAGATGCTTACTAGACAACAGACAACACCCAGAGAGCTTAAAGAGATAGAGAGATCATCACTGAATGGAGACACAGAGAACTATCCAGAGTCCAATCCCACAAGGAGGGAGGAGACTTCTGCGACAATCTGGCAATATCCTGTAATGTCCTAAACAAACCTTATGGAATTAAGATAAGATTAAGATTATTGAGTTAGGTTTGATACTTTGGGCGTACATTATATTGAAAATGCAGTTGTGTGTGTGTTATTCAGGAAGTGTATGTATTTCCATGACAAGGGTAAATAGGAGAGCAGCAAGTACACTCAGACGGTAACATGTCCAGAAAAGTCAGCCCCCTGAAAAGGAGCACGTATACTAGTTCAACTGGATTTTCCAACAGACAAAGAAAGGGTTTTGGATAAATAGCCTGGTTTTAAACTGACTCAGGGACTTCCTAATCCAGAAACTGGACAAGGAAGTCCATGGAGGGACCCAATTCTTAGTGTAGGGTTGGAGGGACCAGGCCTACTGAGGCCTCAGAAGACTGTGCTTGTTCTGAGCTGAAGCTGTGATGAATGTGTAAGCACAAGGAATCTTCCTTGGGTGGGAATTTGAGAAATGGCTCCTGCCAGAACCAATGTTAGGGTTGGGGTGAAGCCTAGTATGATTATTAGCATATGTGAAGGTTCTTCTATTGTTTTCAGTAGGTTTTATCTAACACTTTTTACCTTCAGAATAAAGTAGGTTTGCATAGGAAATGTTTTTAACTGTAGCAATTACATCTGTTAACTATCAATGGAGAGAAAGCTAGCAGGTGTGCTTGGGCAGCTTGTCTCTGCCGAGAATAATACAGTGTAGGCAGGGAACTGTGCATCCTGGAAATACCCCAGTCAGCAGGGAGAGGGACGTGTGTCTCTACCCAGAAGAGGGAACAGCTGCAAGCCTGAGAGTGGGTGCCTTTGTTGGACCAGTAAGGGTAATCAAGGTGAAGTTGTCCTGAACTGTGACAACTCTACAGAGAGATAGTTTGCTAGACACAGGTGACAGACAGTGATAAGTCACTGCTGGTATGGTTGCCTGTTGAGGAGACCAAACTACCTCAAAGACTACAAAACCAGTTTAGTCTGTGGTAAAGACAAGATTCCAACTCAGCTATGTGCTAACAACCTCTGGCCAAAGGGACACAGAGTAGACGTTTGGGTGTCAATTATTTGTATTGATGTTTACATTAAAATGTTTGTAAATAGTGAAGCTCCGCCATGATCAGTGGAACTGGAGTCGGAGGGCCCAGGTTCTCTGGAGGGATTGTTATGAATGCTACAGCAGGGGAACGGGAAATGTGTGGCGTTAGGCTGAAAGCAACTCAGCCACATAGATGGAGCAGTGCACAGGGTTTAATAAATTTCTGCTTGTTCAACCTAACCTGCATTCAGCTTCAACCTTTGCAAATGCAAGAGTGGTGATGTGGGGCAGGGGGCTTGGAGCAATGGGTGTGATGAAGAGAATGCTGGAAGAGTTGGAACAGTGACAGGAAAGTGTGAGCAGTGGGGGGGAATACGATGATCCAAGCAGCAAAGGAATGGAACAGAGGAAAGGAGGAGATCAGATCTCCGGAGTACGGGGCTTCAGCTCTATCCTCCGAAAACCCCAATCCATCAAATTAATGCTAGATACTTACATGGGCTTTGTCACTGTAGTATCTGAGCCCCTCACTATCTTTTTATGTAACTAAACATCCCTGCCTATCACGTTAACCAATACTTTGTCTATTCATACTCCCCAGACTGTCTGTACCTGTCTTGTCTTAGACTGTGAGCTGTGAGGGGCAGGGACTGGCTTTTTGTTCTGTGTTTGTACAATGCCTAGCACAGTGGGGTCCTGCTCAATGACAAGGTGCCTAGATGTCATGATACAAATAATAAATAATAATAATAAATAATAATAATAAACGTGCACTTGTACAAAGCAATGCTGTTTGGATTACCCCTCAGTCCCCCAAAGTCTACTGGAGAAATAATTCACTGCATCTACAGTACAATCAGATATCTAGACCTTATGATCAGAGATCAGTTTTCAAATGTGGGCACCTATCCTGGAACTGGAATCTCTCAAATCAGCAAATACCTATTGAGGTATCTGTGTTCATCAAAGTGAGCATCTAAATACAGCCCCGCGCCCCTGACTCACTACCTATGTTTAAACACTGAGTATTTCAGTGCTTCATTTGCAAACTTGGGGATAAATCACAAACTTCAATAAACTTTCTAGAAATAGTTGCGGGGGAGGGAAGAGGGAGGAACTGAGTTTGAACAAACTCATAACTGCCAAAATGCCCCATGTCTAAGTCATAAGAACATGCAAATATCACATGTTTTAGTTACCAAAAACAACAAATCTACCCTGCTTCACATACAATGGTCCCAAATTCATACAAAATATTCATCAGCCCTTGGCAAATTTGCCAAGCATGTTTTGAAATAAGGCCTTGGGTCTCATTGTGAATATATTTCACACTGCTAACACCTACTCACTGATTTAAACAAAAAAATTCCCAGAAAAGTACGTTGTCATAATTGAATATACATGTACTAAAATGTATATTCAGTGTATTAGGGTAATGTATTAATATGTATTTTCTCTTTACTGTGCACCAACACATTTTTTATTTAATAAGATTTTCTCACAATCCTACTTTTCTACATAGGAACCCAATCCTATTCCCTTTAAAAATTAATGGGAGTTTTCCCATCATCTTCAATAAGATGAAGATGCCTATTCAGACAGGATTTGTGATTGGGAGCTGATTAAATATTTAAGCAATTCTAGAAAGAATTCTCATTTTCAGGAACGTAATATGGCCCATCTAATTAAGGTTAAGTGTTTCCTCTGTGCATAAGTCCCCTTATTTGATAAATGAGAAGTACAGCATTAAGGTTAAATAATTCTTCGAGGTTATTTAAAATGTGGGGTCATTAAATAATATGGCATTCAGATACCTATGAAACATTATCTTAGCATTCTATACCTCTTCTCCCTAGAGAAAGGAGAACATTTTATAGCGGAGTACTTTGCCCGATATCCATATAACAGCTTACCCCGTATCACAGTATCTTCTAATTATAGTCTCTTTGTATAGCAAATTGGGGGATAAAAAGGTAAAAAGAAAAAGGAAGGGTTCCATTTGCCGCCAGTGCAATGCCGTTCAACTAGTATCCTGTCTGTTAGGCTAAAACTCTGAGAGAATCACCAAAAGGATCCACAGCCAGAGCCAAACAGCACAAGGGACCAATGGCAACCTTGCCTCATTTTCTGGACTGGGGGCAAGTCTACACTACAAAATTAAGTCGACTTAAGTTACATCAATATTCAGCCACCTCAGTTAATAAATCACTTTTGCATGTCTACACTACACTCCTTGTGTTAGCGGTGGCATCCTCACCAGGAGAACTTGCACCGATTTCTGAAAGGCAGCAGTCAATGTAAGTAACGCAGTGTCTACACTGACGCTTCATCAGTCTAACTACATCGACCTAAGCCCTACACCTATCGCGGAGGTGGAGTTACTAAGTCGGTGTAGCGGGCAAGTTACAATCAGTGGGAGTTACATTTTAGTGTAGACGCTTAACAGAGTTAGGTCAACATAAGCTGCCTTATATCAACTGTGATGGGGCAAGGCCAGATGGCTACAGTAAAGTACTGAGAAACAGGTATGTTAGCCCCAGGCTAAACAAATCTCTAGGACCCTGGTAACCAAATGGCAGTTGCTCCAGGTTAATCAAGGCACCTGGAGCCAAT
>NC_133769.1:224400764-224407132 GCF_003597395.2 Chelonoidis abingdonii
AAATCCGCCAATAAACGCAGGACCCACCAAGGTAGAGGAGGAACTTTGTCACACAACCTAACTCTGTAGTGTAGATCAGGCCTGAGCTAAACACAAGAGGGTATCAGAAGCCCCCCCCGAAAAGCATGGCTAGAGAACTCTGATCACACCCTTATGTTCATGTTCATTCCCCTGAGCCTCATTCAATAATAATTTTAATAATATCATCACCATTTTCCTTTGCAGCCCAAGAATTATTAATTAAAAGAACCATATTTAGGAGGGCTGGTAAAAAAAAAAGATGTATTTTCTACCAAAAATATTGAACAAAAAATGTTATTTCATTCAGAATTTTCCATGGAACTTTGCTTTTTCAATTAAATGATTTTTTTAAAAAAAAATTAGGTTTTTGTTTGGTTTTGCACACATTGGAAGAGGAATGAAATAAAGAAGGGGAAGGAGTGAAATATTATTTTTAAAATGAGAGAAAACTAAATTTTTTTAGTTCAAAGGAAAAAAATTGTTTCTCATCAAATAACATTTTTGTTTCCTTCAAAAAGCCTTTTCTTTTAATAAAATTGTCAATTAACAAAAAACGAATCCAGCATTTACTGTGACTAGAAGAAGATGGCCACCTCCCCAGGTCTCAAAGGACCTACTGCCATACCTAGAGTCTTTTTCCAAGCAGCTTTATTTTCCCAGCATAGGCAAAAATAACAAAACCAGCTCCTCAGCCCACCCTGGGCTACAGCCCCCAGAGTACTTACCTCTTTACCTCTCAGTTTTTCCTACTTCAGGGCTTCCTGTAGAACTCTTCCATGCTTTGTTCATTTAGCACTGCCAGTCAGGGCTTTCTCCCCAGTAGCACTTTTCCCCCAGCAGGTTCCCATAGCATTTCCCCACATCCAGGGGACTTTGGCAACCTCTTCCAGGGAACTTCCTACTGCTCCTGTTTCTTGCAGCACTCTGGCTGTAATTCATGGGGCCTATCTTCCCTGGAGTCCCAGGTGCCCTTTTTCAAACCTAATTGGGGTCAGCTGCCAAGACACAGATGCACTGGCCCTGCTTCTTAAAGAACCAATATCACCTTGTGACAGTGATATTAACATTATCTACTGACTTCTTGCCCTTCGTAAAACCTATTTAATCCTTAAGGAGGAGAAATGACAATGTCCCATCTTCTTGCCACTTTGCCAGTCATTTTAGGTTGAGTTAATCAAAAGTGTTGGCTCATATAGGTGCTCACTTTGATGAACACACATGCCTCAATAGGCACACAGGCTCTTAAATATTTTGATTTTCTGTGGGGGATTGAAAGAAATGTTTCAACATGGATGATGGCAGGGAACCTGTCTCATGTGTCTTTTAAGCAATGGAGACAAGGTGATTGTTCAATTAAGTGTAAACTGCATCACACCTGCCACTCTGGAGTCACACTGGAACAAAAAGTTCTTCTAGTATGATGCTGAACTGTATGACAAGATCTTCAAACAAACTTTAGTTCCATTGAGATCAATGGCAAAACTCTCATTCCTTAATAGGACCATGATTTGGCCATATAAGAGGAGTTTAAAAACACACTTTATATTTTTCCTCTAATAGTTTTTTATCTCTTCAGAAGTAAAAAAAAAGGGGGGGTGTTGTGGGGAGGGAATATTTTTGCCAGTGATTAGGGGTCTCATATTCAGTCTAGCTTTGACTATTTTTCATGGCCACAAAACTTTCAGGCACAATTTTGCACTGTAATTATTTTTGCCTGCAATCTGAGTCACTTAGATTTCTCAGTCCCTGATTGCATCCGTAAGTCAGGGCCTTGGGACATCTAAATTGCACCTGCAACAATTTTCACTGGAAATGTCAAAGGAAAAAGCAGATATAGAAAGGGTTTAAAGAATGGTGATGAGAATAATTAAGGACATGGAAAAACTCTTATATAAAAAAGATAGAATAGAATAGGAATGTTTGCCTTAAAGATGACATGAATAAGAGGGGAAATGTGATCAAAACTGGAAGAAAGAGGGTGAATAGAAGTTCCTGTTCTTTCTCTTACACAAGAACAAGGGAACATTTCATGAAAATGAAGGGTTACAAATTCAGAACTGATAAAAGGAAATACAGTGTGCTCAGTTTGTAAAGACATACCAGAAATCCTAAAGAGCTCAGAATTTTGATTGGCAGCACAAAACACAATGCGGAAAAAAGGATTCTGTAAAGAGTGTGTGTGTGGGAGGAGATGTAAAGGGTAGCCGTATTTTGGGCTGAATTGGGTAAGCATTTGTGGGCTTTGCAGAAGCTAGTTGTTTCCAGAAGGGATTGAATGATGACACTGTGAGCTCCTGATGCACAGGGATAAGGTAGATTCTCCAAGCACAGGGGGCAGCATAGAAAGCGGCATGAAAAATGAAAGTGTGAGAATTATACAAAGCAAGTGGTGAAGTGGGCCTGTCCCAATGCCTACTTGAAACCAGAGTCTTTCCATTGACTTCAGTGAGCACTGGATCACATCCTAGTAGAGCAGAGAGAGTGAAAGGACTGTGGTAAGAAATAAAGGCAAAGACAAAAGCTCGAGTGGAAGTGTACAGGGTCTTGTAGAACTGATATAGAAGATGAGAGGAAAGCAGTGGATGGATTCAAAGAGGTGAGTGACTAGATAAGAGTGACAGATATGGAACATGATTTCAACCATTCTGTATAGACTGTTGGGAGGGTCAAGAAATAAAATACAGATTATGGAGGCCTGCGTGGAGGGTGTTGCAGAATTCAAGGCAGGAAACAGCCTGGGTATGATCCTGTATTTTAGCCACTGAGACAGACTGGAAGATTTCTGAGATTTAAAGAAAGAACTAGCAAGATTTTGTGACTGCTTGGATATATGATAAGGTTTTTAATATGCAAAAAGAGACATATTCTGATTTATTACTTCTTATATGAGCTAATGGTTGCCAATATACAGTAGAACCTCAGAGTTACAAGCACCTCAGGAATGGAGGTTGTTCATAACTCTGAAATGCTCGTAACTGTGAACAAAACGTTATGGCTTTTCTTTCAAAAGTTTACAAGTGAACATGTACTATGTTTGCTTTTATTTTTTGTCTCTGCTGCTGTTGATTGCGTACTTCCAGTTCCAAATGAGGTGCATGTTTGACCAGTCAGTTTGTAACTCTGGTGTTCTTAGCTCTGAGGTTCCACTATACTGTAATTCATACGAATCTCTCTATTGTTCATTACATATGACCTGCGTTTAGTACCATTTTACAGCAATAAAAATAAAGATTAAAAAAATTAAATAAAGCTCTACGGGGGAATATGAATTTAAGAAGCACATTCAGGTCAGTGTCCAAACTATGGAATCCCCTGAGAAATTTGCAACTTGTAGCCAATCTCTGATTCTATACTAAAAAAGAGAAAGCAGGTTAAGAGTCTTCTGCATAATTCATTTGTGTTCTCATCATTTGATCCAGCCCCACAGCTATTTCCAAGTTGTAGTTAGGGCTTCCTTTGATGGCCTGAGCGACCTTTGGTCTTTACAGTGTATCAGCTACATTCTAAAGTATGAGGAAGAGCATCCTGAAAACCCATTTCTTTGAGATCCTCTGAATTGTTGAGATCTCGTGACATTTCTAAAAGTTAAATTTAAAGCCCATAAAAGTCAGATGTTTCAAGAATCATGTACATAAGCTGCATATAGAAAGAACAAGCCACCCGCACCCCATCCCTATTTATCTAGTATAAATATGTCAAACTAGTTTTAATGAGTATAGGAAAGAGCTAGTGTATTTACTGCAGGTCAGATCCTCAGCTGGTGTAAATTGTCATAGGCTCATTGAATAAGTCAGATGAACCTATGTCCTGCCATTGCTGTTCTAATTTCAGATCACACTTTGCCTCCACCAGGTTTGAGTGTATGGCCTTAACCTGCCAAACAGGGATCCGCAAATAAGTACTAAAACCATAATGTCTTGTCATTAAAGCTTCTGGCATTCCACTGATGCTCTGCCATAGAAGTCAGTGATTATTTCTTGTTTTAAAATCATTGTGTTGACTGAGCGTCATTCACTGTATTAAGAGCTAAGAGCAGTTGACTATCAGTAGGAAGATTGTAACTGACTGCTAAAGCAAAATTGTGAAATCTAACATTATTTGTACTTGTACAGCTTCCATCTCATGGTAGGTAGGATGCCTGCTGCCAATTTTCATTAGTAGTACAGTATTTGGCAAATTAGAGTATATGTCAAAAATGGATGGGATGTAATCTAGCCCAGGGATGCCAAGAAGTTGCAGAACCAGCACTAGGCATAAGCAGACTAAACAATTGTTTAGGGCTGCAAGCACCTCAAGAGGGGCCCCTTTTCACTTTTTATTATGTATTGGGGTTGGGGGCTGGCAAAAAATAGTCCTGCTTAGGGCCTCCAATGGGCTAGCACTACGTTGGGGTGGTATTCAGTTTACAGATAGTTCACTAAACTGACTCAGGTGGCCAAAATATCTTCATATGAAGCAGCACCTGCTTTAACAGGCCCTGTGACCTGCTTTGCACTGAGGCACTTGTCAGGTCAGAGGTCAGGTTCAAGGTCTTCTTTTGGAGCAGGAGTCCTCACTGCATATCAGTGTGCTAGAGCTTCAGGCTACCTACAATGCATGTCCTGTTTTTTCTGGACAGTATCAGATGCTCAGTGATTCACATACTTACCAGCAATGCCACCGCAATGTATTAGGTAAACAAGTAAGGGGGGCCACACCCAGGATGCTCTGCCAAGAGGTAATCAAGTTGTGGAAGTTCTGCCTCAAGGAAAGCCTTATTCTGATAGCTGACCACTTGTCCGGGATCCAGAATCATCTTGCAGACCTTCTCACCAGGAATTTTTCTGAGTCACAAGTAATCTTCCCAAGACAAGTGTCCTCCAAGTCATCTTTGCACCCTAGAGCATTCCAACTATTGACCTGTTTGCTATGAAATGTCACCTGTTCTGCTCTTGAGGAGGCCTCAGTGTGGGCTCCCTGTCTGACGCTTTCCATCTCAGCTGGCAGTCAGCTCTCCTCCCCAGATCCAGATCATCCTACAGGTCATCCTCAAGCTGAAGACAGATTGGGCCAAGCTCATTCTCATTGACATGGCATGGTCAAAGCAGTGCTGGTTCTCCAGCCTTGTCACACTGTCATTTTAGCCTCCCATACCCCTTCGTCTCCATCCTGACCTACTCACGCAGAATCGCAGTTCCACATTGCATCCCACATTCAACTCCCTGCATCTCAACGGCACAGCAGCTTTGTGACTAAATGAGGAGGAGGAGCGGTGTTTGGCAGCTGTTCAGCAAGTAATACTCAAACACTAGAAAGCCTTCTATCCAAATGGCCTATTCTTCAAAATGGAAGCAGTTTTCAGTGTAGTTGTTGGCCCATGGAATTCAGCCAATGCTGGCTTCTATTCAGGACATCTTGGAGTCCTTGCTGCACCTTCAGCCATCAGGAGTTGTGCTTAGTTCATTGAAAGTGCATCTGGCACCAATATATGGTATTTCATCCCCCTAGTCAGAGAAGACCAGGCTTCTCTAGTACCTCTTGATAGCAAGGTTCTTAAAATAGCTTTTTCATCTCCATGCTTGGGTCAGAGAGCCAATTCCTCTATGGGGCAGAAAAGGTGGGGGAGTTGCATTGTATGTAAGAAAGCAGTATGACTGCTCAAAACTCCAGTATGAAACTGCAAAAAAACCTGAGAGTCTCTGGATTAAGTTTAGAAGTGTGAGCAGCAAGGGTGATGTCGTGGTGGGAATCTGCTGCAGACCATCAGACTAGGGGGATGAGGTAGGCGAGGCTTTCTTCTGGCAACTAACAGAAGTTACTAGATCACATGCCCTGGTTCTCATGGGGGACTTCAATCACCCCAAAATCTGCTGAGAGAGCAATACAGCGGTGCACAGACAATCCAGGAAGTTTTTGGAAAGTGTAGGGGACAATTTCCTGGTGCAAGTGCTGGAGGAACCAACTAGGGGCAGAGCTCTTCTCGACCTGCTGCTCACAAACAGGGAAGAATTAGTAGAGGAAGCACAAGTGGATCAGAATCTGGGAGGCAGTGACCATGAGATGGTCAATTTCAGGATCCTGACACAAGGAAGAAAGGAGAGCAGCAGAATACAGACCCTGAACTTCAGAAAAGCAGACTTTGACTCCCACAGGGAACTGATGGGCAGGATCCCCTGGCAGAATAACATGAGGGAAAAAGAAGTCCAGGAAAGCTGGCTGTATTTTAAAGAATCCTTACTGAGATTGCAGGAACAAACCATCCCGATGTGTAGAAACAATAGTAAAAGTGGCAGGCAACCAGCTTGGCTTAGCAGTGAAATCCTTGCTGATCTTAAACACAAAAAAGAAGCTTGCAAGAAGTGGAAGCT